>NW_012116265.1:26471658-26498387 GCF_000951035.1 Colobus angolensis palliatus
TTGCAGTGAGCCGAGATTGTGCCACTGCACTCCAGCCTGGGCGACAGAGCGAGACTCCATCTCAAAAAAAAAAAAAAGAAAAATATCTAAATAAATAGACATGTAAAATCAACAAGATTATTTCTCTTTCAATATCAAGGATAAACAGAAGTCAAAAAAGGGGTAAGGAACAAACTGTTCAAGTGAAAAATACATAATTTTTTTTTTTTTTTTTTGAGACGGAGTCTTGCTGTGTCGCCCAGGCTGGAGTGCAGTGGCGAGATCTCGGCTCACTGCAAGCTCCGCCTCCCAGGTTCACGCCATTCTCCCGCCTCAGCCTCCGAGTAGCTGGGACTACAGGCGCCCGCCACCATGCCCGGCTAGTTTTTTGGAAAAATACATAATTTTTAATATCCCCTAATTTACATTATGTTACTTGTATTGGAAGATAATAAAACTTTTAAACCACAGCTGTTACATTTTTACATAGATTCCATAGCAGGTAGCCACACCAATTTACATTCCCACCAAAAGTGAACAAAGGGCTGGGCACGGTGATCCCAGCCTAGGCAGAAACTTTTAGAGGTAATGGATGTGTTTATGGCATTACCCATAGTAATGGTTTCACAGTGTACATTCTCCAAGTTGTATACATTAAATATACACAGTTTTGTATATCTCAAACAAAAAGCCAGAAAACAACTTTAATTTTCCTAGTTAGAATGTTTTCCCTTTATTGAATGTGAGAATTCAAGAGGCACTTAATTAACTTTGTAAGATTAAAAATATTTCCCAAACATTTAAGAATCTATGGAAAACAGTATGGAGGTTCCTCAAAACATTAAAGATAGAACTACCATATGATCCAGCAGTCTTACTTCTGGCTAATACCCCCGTTTGCTCCTCCTCCCAGCCCCTGGCAATCACCATTCTACTCTTTGCTCTATGAGTTTGACTATTTTAGATTCCATATACTAGTAAAAGTGGGATCACCTGGCTGGCTTATCTCATTTAGCATAATGTCCTCCAGGTTCATCCATGTTGTCACAGATAGTAGTATTTCCTTCTTTTTTTCTTTAAGGCTAAATAGTATATTATTGTATGTATATATGACATTTCCTTTTTCCATTCATCCATGGATGACATTTGGATTGCTTCCATGGCTTAGCTATTGGGAATAATCCTACAATGAACATAGGAATTCAGATATTTATTTGAGATCCTGATTTTAATTCCTTTGGATATATGTTCTTATGCATCCTCCTTAGCTGCCTGTATTGAATAGTGTCATATATTGAGGATTGAAAAATATACAGTTTTCCCAACACCATTTATTGAAGAGGCTGTCTTTTCCCCATTGTGTATTCTTGACACCTGTGTGTCCATTTCTGCACAGAAGAGAAATGACAACATGGGAGGAGCAGGTTGGAGCCAGAAGGAAGAGAACTTTAAATATTATATCATATCCTAAACTGAGACTTCATCATTCATCAAATATTAATTAGAGCATATATTATGTGCCACACCGTCCTAGCTGCAAAGGATACAACTGTGGACAAAACAAAAGTTTCTCTGCCCTCATAGTACTATTACTGATACAGAAAAGAGAGAAGCAGACTCATTAAGATACTACAATAACAACCCAGGATAGAAGAGGCAAGTGGTATTATTCGATTATCCAAATGACTCCTTAAGTAATCTTAGATAAATCACCTCATTCTCTGCATCCCTATACTAATTAGAAAACAAGACTGCCAGTCAGCTATAATCTTAAGATCTTCAATTAGAAAATTCTACAACACGGCCGGGTGCGGTGGCTCAAGCCTGTAATCCCAGCACTTTGGGAGGCCAAGACGGGCGGATCACGAGGTCAGGAGATCGAGACCATCCTGGCTAACACGGTGAAACCCCATCTCTACTAAAAAATACAAAAAACTAGCCGGGCGAGGTGGCGGGCGCCTGTAGTCCCAGCTACTCGGGAGGCTGAGGCAGGAGAATGGCGTGAACCCGGGAGGCGGAGCTTGCAGTGAGCTGAGGTCCGGCCACTGCACTCCAGCCTGGGCGACAGAGCGAGACTCCGTCTCAAAAATAATAAAATAAAATAAAAAATAAAAAAAAATAAAAGAAAATTCTACAACAAATCAAGGCACTGTGTAACCCATATAAAGAATACTAAAGACTAAGAGCTACAGCTGGCCTTCATTTCCAACCTTTTCTTAGCAATACAACTTTAGAATTATGCATTTGCTTTATGAATTTAACCACTACCCATCAGTCTCCAAAACACCACTCACTTTCTAAATAAGAATGGAACCCTGGCCAGGCACGGTGGCTCATGCCTGTAATCCTAGCATTTTGGGAGGCCACAGTGGGCAGACTGCTTGAGTCCAGGAGTTCGAGACCAGCCTGGGCAACATAGCAAGACCCTATCTCTACTAAAAATCAAAAAATTTAGCTAGGCATGGTGGTACATGCCTGTAGTCCCAGCTATTTGGGAGGTTGAGGCAGAAGGATCACTAGAACTTGGCATAGCTGCAGTAAGCTATGACCATGCCATTGCACTCCTGCCTGGGCAACAGAGAGAGATTTTGTCTCAAAACATAAAAATGAAAAAGAATGGGACATTTCCAAAGCTAGACATGATAAAGGGTTTACCGAGAGACTATGAAGATCTCTGCTACCTCCCTTTAATTCCCTCTGTGTAATCTACAATTCCAAACAAAGGACAGACAGAGAAGTACCAAGCTACTTACATATTTGTAAGAAACAGAAAAGGAACAGTAGACAAGATACTTATTTTATTCTCCATTATATCACAGAGAGCGATTTGTCTCTACAATTACCTTATTTGCAGAAGCCTTAAGGGCAAAGACCTTACTCATCTTTATTATCCCATTGTTCCTAGCATGGAGTTTTGGACACAAGTACTGAAGGTGGAATTAAAAAGGAAAGACAAAAAGAGTCTGAGATCCAAAAAATAAGTATAAGTTAACCAGATAAAGGAGGGTTCAGGCAGTAACAGCATCCATCAATAAGACAGAGGGGGATACAATAGTAAATAAGACTTGATTTTTCCTTCTGAGGCCCTTGCAGCCTTTAAAAAAAAATATTTTAGGAGGAGAGAGATAAAACACCAGGTATCGGGAATGAGGTAACTAGTAAAATTAATAATTAAAGGCTACTTTTTACTGAATGTGCCAAACATTGTGAAGAACATTACAGACATTATCTCATTTAATACTCACAGCCCTATGAGTCAGATAGTATTAACCTCATTTTTCAAACATGGACACTAAAGGTTAGAGCTAGGATAAATACTTATTCAAGGTCACAAAATTAGTAAACAGTGGAGCTAAGATTCAAACCAATGTCTAACTCCAAAACCAGTACTTTTAACCTCCAGGAACCAAGATGATAGCAATGAAGGTGATAGAAAGTAATCAGGTACTGAATGTATTTTGAAAGTCGAGCCAAGAGGATGTGCTGAAAGATTAAGAGCAGGGTTTAAATTGAAGAGGTATTAGATAATATCTATGGGACTAGATGACTAAATGGAAGAGAACCAGTGCATAAAAATTAAGTCCCCTTCTCCAAATACTGTCAGTGCCATTTCTTTATAAGTACCCAGAGCCAACTTCTACTCATAAAACCCACCCTACTCTTTTATTTATTTATTTATTGACTGAATTATTTTTTTGAGACAGGGTCTTGCTCTGTCACCCAGGCTGGAATGCAGTGGCATGTTCACAGCTCATTGCAGTCCTGAACTCCTGGGCTCAAGCCATCCTCCTGCCCCAGCCTCCCAAGTAGCTGTGACTACAGGTGTGCACCACTATATCCAGCTAATTGTTTTGTGTGTGTGTTTATGTGGGGTGTGTGTGTGTGTGTGAGAGAGAGAGAGAGACAGAGAGAGAGAGACAGAGAGAGAGAGAGAGAGAAGATGAGGTCTTGCTATGTTGCACAGGATGGTCTCTAGCTCCTGGCCAAGTGACCCTCCCTCCTTAGCTTCCCAAATGCTGGGATTTCAGGTGTGACCCACCACACCTGACCTCCTTTTCTTTTTTAACTTTTTATTTGGAAACAATTTTAGATTTACCACAAAGTTGTGGAAAGGGTACAGAGTTCTCAAATGCCCTTCTCCCAGCTTCTCCTAATATCACCATCTTACATACTATAGTACAATTATCAAAACCAATGTATTAAGATTGATGCAATACTATCAACTACAATACATCTTGCCAGTTTTGAGCAAGTACAAATTAAGTTGCCATAGATACCCTTGTACGTATCTATCAGTGCCCCTGCATGTCAAGGTTCCCCATGATTATCTTCTGGCTCAATGATTTACTAGAAGGACTCACAGGACTCAGAAAAGCTGTTATATTGACAGTTATGGCTTACTACAGCAAAAGGATACAGATCAAAATGAGCAAACAGAAAAGGTACATGAGCAAAGTCCAGGAGAAACCAGGTGCAAGATTCCAGGTGTCCTCTCCCAGTAGAGTGGCATGCATGTGCTTAATTGCTCTAGCAACAATATGTGACAACACAGGCAAAGTAATGTCAACCAGGAAAGTTCACTGAAGCCTTAATGTCCAGCATTTTTATTGAGGGTCAGTCACTAGGCATGCAATGCCTGCACGTGAATGACCTCAGCTCTTTAGATTGTAGTCCCCAGATCCCCAGAGAAAAATAGGCTTCACCATAAATCATACTGTTTGCATAAACTATCTGATCAAACCAGTACCTGTGGCTCAAGTCCTCAGGCATATAGCTCTCTTACTAGGCAGAATATTCCCAGGGCCCAGTGCTCATCTCCCAGAAGCCAATCAAGGGCAGTCCTGAAAAGAGGCCTTTTTTGGGAATGGCTGGATGTGAGTAACCCATGCCAGCTGAATTAACCCTTGCCTGCATAACCTATGAATCCATTTCTGGGCTACCTCATTCATTGTAACAGTGGCACAATATAATATTGTATGGATATATTAACATTAATTTAGCCAATCACCTACTTATTAACTTTTAAGTTGTTTCTAGCTTTTTGCTAGAAACAATAAAAACAAAGTTTCAGAAGTCATAAAGAGCTACACAAAAGAAAGATACACTTTTTCTAGAATTATTTTCACTAAATGATAAAGGCTTAGTCTAGACTGTGAGTTTCAGGGACCTGAATGAACACAGGATAGCTTTAAGTACAATCTGATTTCAAATGTGTGTGAGCCGACAGTAGGCATTTATGGAAAAGAAAAACACTGTAAAGGACTTTTCTTACCTCAGAAGTCCTATGGTGCTTGTTTTCAGTAACAAATATGAAAGTAGTAAGAGTAAATCAAAAATTACATGATTTTTAGAAGTCATACAACAATGCTACACACAGCAAAATAGGACTGCAGAGCTTTAATGGCATACCTATGTCTATATCTAGGGTCTAGGACTCCTACTTTACAATCAGAGTAACTTCATCAGGCTTTCACATATTGACAGTTCTGAATATATATGTTTAAGATAAAAATAGGCCGGGCGCGGTGGCTCAAGCCTGTAATCCCAGCCCTTTGGGAGGCCGAGACGGGCGGATCACGAGGTCAGGAGATCGAGACCATCCTGGCTAACAAGGTGAAACCCCGTCTCTACTAAAAATACAAAAAATTAGCCGGGCGAGGTGGCCAGCGCCTGTGGTCCCAGCTACTCGGGAGGCTGAGGCAGGAGAATGGCGTGAACCCGGGAGGCGGAGGTTGCAGTGAGCTGAGATCCAGCCACTGAACTCCAGCCTGGGCGACAGAGCAAGACTCCGTCTCAAAAAAAAGATAAAAATAAATGTCAAATTTGGGTACATACATTCTTTTTCCTCTTATCTCACAGTTATAAAGACAATATTCCCAATTTATAATTAATAAAACCTTAATTATTTTAAATGAAGTGGCCTAGTTTCTTATTTTTCTATTTTCAATATTTATTAGTATCTAAGACAAGGTGTAATCCTACAAAAATTAAACCCACTTGGCATAATGGGATAGGTCATGGTGTAAAATAAATAAATAAATAAATAAATAAATAAATAAAATCCTGGCCCACATGAAGTTCACCACTTAAAAGAGAAAAAAAATTTATGCTTGTGTCAAATAATAATAAAAAGTTTAACCTTGTTATATGTCCACTTTAAAACAAGAACAAATTCTTTCCATTTGTTAATGATTTAAAACTGTCTTTAAAATAGCAAAATTAAAAATTTACGTATTTTGATTCATTTTTCTAAGCAGCTTTAAACAAAAATAATCATTAAAATTCCAAAAACCTTGATAAGCAATAAATTAGAGAAATGGATATTCTCAAAAGGTGTGTAATCAAGAACACAGATGGCAACAGAAAAACTAATTATAAGCACATCTTAGTAAAATAATTTGGATATTAACAACTTTCAATGGAAATAAGGCATTTCCCTCTTAGAATATTTAATAATATATCCAAATTTATCTCCATATACCTCTTTTGTAAATTGTGTTAACTGGTACTCGTCCCCTTATACCAGAAAACATTTGTACAATATCAAGAAATGAAGGAAGTAGAAGATTAAGGGGAGACAAAAAAAGTTCAATATTATTCATATAACAACTGAAATTGATTTGTTGAATTCTCTGAAAAAGTAAAACTGTAGATCTTGGAAATACAAGTAAAAAAGCATTTCCAAAGAATTTTCAAAAGGTCAAAGTCCTGTTATCTAAGCAATGTATTTTCACTCTCTTTAATTCCAACAACGTATACAACTCTGGAATTGAAAATAAATAAAAAGAATACAACTAACATGGCATACTACAAAGGTCAATTTAAAAACAAAAAAATAACAAGAATTCCAGTAGTAAGCATAAAAAAATTCAAATTATGTTTTAAAAGATAAAAAATATTCCAATGAATGTAAATATGACATACATATGGTAAGACTATTTTCATAAACCTTAATTGTACTTTCATTAGCTGTTACCTCCTAAATATTAGTTATCCACAGTGCTAGGTCCTGGAAATCAGAGAAACAGAAGATATAATCCTGTCATTAATAAGTTTACAGTCCACCATAATTCTGTATGTCTCAGAAAAAAAGAAAATTCTGCTGTGGAAAAAAAAAAATCCCCAAACTGGCATCTAAAAGATCTCTCATTCTACCCACTGCTTGTCCTTTCCTATGCTGAGTGTCCTGGAGCAAGTCAGGTCACTTTTCGGCCTCACTGTCATCTGTAAAATGAAGGGGCCAAACTAAATTTTAAGGTCCTTTCTGGCAAAACATCCTATTATTTTAATCTGATACATAATTTACAATATGTATAATAACTATTGTGTAAGTGGTAATTAGAAGTCAATGATAAACAGTCAACATAAACAGCCATAACCACAATTTAGTTTATAAAGCAATATTTAAATTTTTTTCGGTTATTTTTATCAAGTATCTCTAAACAGCTTCAGAGCCACTGTTTTTCCAATACTAGTGTGAACACGCTTTAAAAAGACAAAGGTTCTGCATCTTCCATCCCAATGGCAGAGTATCACTTACACTACCTCCATAAACTTCAGGAAAAAAGATTCTACCAGACTTCTACAACTGTTTCTCAAAACTGCAGTCTGAACATATTCAAAAGTCTATAAAATTCTCTGTGAAAATTTTTTAATATTATGTTTTCATTTCAGTGATACCCTCAAAATATTAGTAAGGCCATCTTATAATTGAAAACTTCTGAAATATATTAATGCATCTGTTTTCAATCAAGTGATACCAATTAATCCCTCTTTAATTCTCAGGGACTAACATAGAAAAGAGCAACAGCATACTTAAAACTTAAATGCATTCATGCCCACATGAGGGCCAAATGATGTCACCTTTCCCAAACAGATGAAGGTTTTTCAGTACTAGTTCAAACAGAGAAAGAGGGGGAAAAGCTGAATCATCACTATATACATATATTTAAAACAGTCTGTGAGATAAGCTTATATATACAGCAAGCGATAATTTAATTTAGCAAAGTATCAAAAATAACATATTAAATTGACATAATTAATTTGAACAGTACTATGGTGCCTATAGATGCAATCCACCTTTATGGTTTTATAAGCATGACTTAATGTTAAGAATTATTAGCTAGTCTTATAATTCTGTACATTTCTGTGATATTGTAATAAAAATGAAGTCAGCAGTGGGGTTTTGTGAGAATATTATTTGCATTTAAAAGGGGTCAGTGCCTTAACCTAGTTTGAGAAAACACTGCTCTTATAAGCAGACTTCTCTCTTACCCTTCTTCCTAATTCCTTAAGTTACTGGGTTTGTGGTGGTATCAGCCCTGGGTCCTGAGCCTACAGAGACGAGGGAATGGTTCGGATCAGGTTTTTTTGAGCCATTCTAATAGATGTGTAGTGGTACGGCATTGGGATTTTAATTGGCATGTCCCTAATGACAGGATTTTGACTATCTTTTTTTTTTTTTTTGAGACGGAGTCTCGCTCTGTCGCCCAGGCTGGAGTGCAGTGGCGCGATCTCGGCTCACTGCAAGCTCCGCCTCCCGGGTTCAGGCCATTCTCCTGCCTCAGCCTCCTGAGTAGCTGGGACTACAGGCGCCCGGCTTATTTTTTGTATTTTTAGTAGAGACGGGGTTTCACCGTGGTCTCGATCTCCTGACCTTGTGATCCGCCCGCCTCGGCCTCCCAAAGTGCTGGGATTACAGGCGTGAGCCACTGCGCCCGGCCAGGATTTTGACTATCTTTTCATGTGTTTCTCAGCAGATAACTGCCATCTATATATCTAGAATGCATGGCTTTTGCTCAGAGGCCATCAGACATTGACCTGTCATAGTTCTACTAGACTGAGATAAAAATCTTTTCTCCTACTGCCTGGCTCTCTGATACTATCTAAATCTCTAAAGCCTTTTCCAAATTTAAGAATCTGAAGAATTATTTTTCTTCCTATAAGATGCCAATGTAATTTGAGTACAGCTCCAAAATAAGACATTCTGCCACTGAAAATTATATTTTATTACTGTTAAAATAAAAGATAATATAACAATAGGGTTAAAAGCAAATATTAAAATTTAAGTTCAGTACTAATAGAGATAAGATTAAGTAAAGACCAAGATGAGAAGCAATATCTACAATTCATACATTCAAAAATATTTGTTGAGTGTCTACTATATGTTAGGCACTATTGCTGGTACTGAGAATAAGGCAGGCCAGGAGCAGTGGCTCATGCCTGTAATCCCAGAACTTTGGGAGGCCAAGATGGGAGAATTGCTTGAGCACAGGAGTTTGAGACCAGACTGGGCAACATAGTGAGATCGTGTCTCTACAAAACATAAAAAATTAGCCAGGTGTGGTGGTGTTGCATGCCTGTAGTCCCAGCTACTTGGGAGAATGAGGTGGGAGGATTGCTTGAGCCTGGGAGATTGGGGCTACAGTGAGCCATGATTGTGCCTGCACTCCAGCCTGGGTGACAGAGTGAGACCCTGTCTCAAAACATAAATAAATAGAGAGAGAGAGAGAAAATGAGGCAGTAGAAGGAACACACAAATATTAGATACATAACATGCTAAGGGTGAAAACTGTGATGGAGAAGAAACAAACTATAGTAAGAGGACAGCGGGGTATGGTTAATACTTATATGGTTTGGGAGGTCCTCACTGATAAGATGACAGGATAGAATAAGCCATGTGGATATTTAGAGGAGGAAGGTTCCAAGCTGAGGAATAGTAAATACTCCTCGAACAGGAGTATCTGATGGCATGTAAAAGGAACTACGAAAAGGCTCGGGTTTACTAATTTGTAAAGCAAATGAACCTGACAATAATATATTGCAATATATAATATAATATATTGCAACTACTTTCAACCACCTATTCAAGTATAGTATAAATGTGTAAAACTTCATGATTTCCTTTTATTTATTTTTTTTTTTTATTAAATCCTGGACCTGCGTGAGAGATTTTCCATTTAAATGCATCAATTTAGCTAGGAAAATTCCAACATTTTCTAAAGGAAATATTTTTCAAAATCCTTTTAAAACCAATCTTACTTGTCACAAAAAACAGATATCACAGTTATATAAGTACATAGTATAAACTGCATTTATCTCTAAATAGATAAACAAAGCCAGAAGCAGAGAAATGGGATATTTAGTACCTATTTTTTCAGAGAGTTCTATTAAAAACAAAGAAAAGCAGTGCCCCAGAACACTTGGGAAAATAAATCACCTTAGGAAAAACTGAAAAGCATTAGCCTACAATTACTACTTAACATCAAACAAACACAACTTTTAAAAAGTGAATTTTATTTTGCATGGGATTAAGTCAAGCAACAGTATGAATTAACAATAAAATAAGAATATATAGTCATCCTCCTGTATCCATGGAGGATTGGTTCCAGGACTACTCTGCAGATACCATAATCCATGGATGCTCAAGTCCCTCATATAAAATGGTGCAGTGTTTGCATATAATCTATGTACATTCTCCTATATACTTTAAATCAACTTTACATTACTTATAATACCCAATACAACATACATGCTATGTAGATCTCTGCTAAACTTAGGGAATCATGACAAGAAAAAAGTCTGTACATGTTCAGTACAAAGACAACAATCCTTTTCTTTTTTTTCAAATACATACATATTTTTAGAGAGAGGGTCCCACTGTGTGTCCCAGGCTGGAGTGCAGTGGCATGAACATGGCTCAATGCAACCTCAACCTCCTGGGCCCAAGTGATCCTCCCACGTCAGCCTCTTGAGTAGCTGAGACTGCAGGGGCACACTACCACATCCATTGTTTTTTCAAATATCTTCTATCCTTAGTTGGTTGAATCCATGGATGCAGAACCCACAGATACAGAGGGCCGACTATACAGGACATAAATTTCTATTCAGTCAAGTATCTTTATACAATATTTCAAAGTTCCCTTATTCTCCTTGACCAGGAAAAATATAAATTTGAATTTATCATTTTAACCAACTACACAATAAGATGTAAAAGATGAACATCACCCAAGATAAACTTAACAGCACTTGACTTTAATTCAAAACACAAACTAAAAAGCCATTAAAGTATGTAGAACTTTTTGAATGCCGTATTTTCTCCCTTGACTTCTTCCTTGGTTTTATAAATCTCAAAGGCTGTGTGGTAGTTTATATTACTTATACATATTCTTTATGTTGCAAAGATCCAAGATTTTAATTTTCCAAAAACAAATCTAAAAATTATAAAATCATAACCAAATTTTATCTCCGTTTAAGGAACTATCTTTTCTTGAGATGAAGCATGACTAAAATTGAGGAGCCTGAATGTTGATGAGGCTGTGGAACAACTGAAACTCTCTGACACACTGCAGATGGGAGTGTCACTTAGTACACACTTATGTCTTGCAAGTTACACATCACAAGCCCTTGCAATATCCTGTCATCTTCAGATTTCTGATCACAATGCCCACTACAAAAAGCCATGCCACAATTAATCTTTCAAGGTTTTTCTTACTGACACTTTTCACTACTATCATTCCAACATCCCTTAATGGTTGACCTCTGACCATTTGAGGCAAACCAAATCCTATTGTACACAAAACAGCACTGAATACGATAACACAGTATCTAACCTAAAATACTTACAACAAAACTAACAACAACTGCAGTATTTTTTTTAATTACATAGAAATGGACCTAGGCAATTTCAAGAAGTTTTACTACAATATGAGAAATGTGATATAAAGCATATACAAAGAGTAAACAATGAGAAGGAAGAAAAGGAAGGACTACAGGAACTTTTAAAAACATCATTTAAATCTACTCCAGGCTCAAATTATTAAAAGGATAAAACAATCTCAGCAGATGAGCTAATTTAAGATGATGGTAATGTTTGCTATAGGAATTAGACTGTACTACCTTTAAAAAGTCATCTGTTTTACATTTTCCTCTAATTTTATTATTTGATACTATAAGTTGGTGAATGTAACATAAAAGAAAGAAAAGAAAGGAAAAGGTATAAGAGAAAAAAAAGAAAAACTTACTGGGATTGAAAACTCCTCAGCCAAATACTTCAAGGAGGATGCTTCTCTTGCCAAGAACTTGTTTCTTTCTTTGAGATTGCCTTGAAGTTGTGTATCAAACTCCTTTCTGACCACAGAAGCAACAGAGTCAATAATCACAAGTTTAACTCCTTTTGAGATAATTTCTTCTTCCAAAGATTCAATCCTATAAAAGAAGAATTTATAAAATAGTCAATAAATTTAAGATAAAGTAAATAAATAAGGGTATTGCAAAGGCTAAGCAAATTAAAAACAATAACAAACTATTCTTTCCTAAGTTACAGTAATGATTTGCAAGAATTCAGTAAACCTAACTTATTTTCAGCTCTTCTAGACATATAACACTTTTCTGGAAACAGAGCAAACTGTTTCTGTGTAGTTTCAGAATTCCTTGATTCTCCTAAGATAATGCTAATGCTCCAATTCTAGGGTAAAACGACTTGTGGTAGCCAGTCTGTAAAATGGCCCGCACTTACTCCCTCCTCTTGGTATTTCACATCCTTGTATAGGTCCCTTCCACAGCGTGCCAGACTTATCTGTGCGACCACAAACATATGACAAAATCATGGTACCTTATTTCTGAGTGTAGGTCATAAAAGACTACAGCTTCCATCTTGGGTACTCTTTCACTTGCCCAGTCTCTCAGGTCACTTACTCTGAGGGAAGCAAGTTGCTATGTTGTGATTTATGGAGAGGCCCAGATGGTAAGGAACAAAGGCCTCTTGCCCACTGCCAGCAAGAAACAGAGGCCTTCCAACAACTACATTAGGGAGCTTGGAAGCAGATACTCCAGCTCCAGTCAAGCCTTGAGATAACTGCAGCCCTGGCCACCAGCTTGACTATAATCTCTTGAGCGCCACTGAGCCAGAAACACCCAGCTAAGCTACTCCCAGACACTTAACCCTCAGAAACTATGTGAAATAATATGTATTTGCTGTTTTAAGCTACTAAACTGTGAGACAATTTGTTAATGGAACAATAGATAAGTAATACACCACTTAATTAAATCTAAAACATTTTATTCATTTAATTTTTTTCATTTTTAAAAGACTTCAACCAAAAGGCTATAACAAAGAAGAACACTGAAAAAGTTATTCCACATAATTCTAACCTGTAAAGACTTTTTCACTCAGAAGCTGAAACATAAAAGATAAAACATAAACCTTCAACGCATTACTAAAAAATCAAAATCTAAAGCAGCATACCTTTGTAGAACTTCATCACAGGTGAGTTCCCGATAAAGATGAACTCTACTACTTGTCAAAAGTAATTTTTCTTCAGTGTTAAAATATCTGGGAAAACGGGATCCTGCTATCTCAACCAGTCTGTGGGTAAAAAAAAACAGCACAAACAAAAATAGTTAATTCTATTTAAAATCACATTGCTGAATCTCTAAATAATTTTACTTGAGAAACTTCTAAGCCTTATCAATAGAGCAAGTATAAGCAAAATGGCTTAATATACAGGTTTAGAATGTAAGCTCTCCTTTGTAAGCAGTAACAGAGGTTAGCAGTCATAGCATGAAACCAGCAAGGGCTGTTGGATCTCATCTAATCTTAAGCAAACAACAATGTCTCTGAGATTGATCTTTCTGGGATCAAATATGTTTTTTGTAAATGATATTTAGAGTAGCAGCTATAAGGTATGTTTACTAAATAAGAATGCTTTCATTTTCTTGAATGAAATAAGTATATTTGAACAAATATGGTATATTGTATTATAGTAGATATCAGTAGTCTTCACGTCTCATTCCAGAAAAATACACTTTCTCAATTGAAACAATTCAGGCAAATTAATGCTATGCAATAATTCCTTGGTAAACAGAAAATTATGGCCCAAACAAATTAATGTTCCAATATTTTCTTAGTAAACAAAAAGTAATTTTCTAAACACTGATTTCTGCCCTCAAAGCCAGTTTAATATATGCAGTAGGCCAAACACAAGAGAGTGACAAGTTAAAACACCATCATTTATATTATAAGATATGGAAAGCATTACTAGAAATTTCTCATATTTATGGTTTAAAATGTTAAAAATATAAGTCTTTGAGTTTAACCATCTCATTTCATTTTAAATGTTTTGAGTTTAACCGTCACATTTCATTTTAAATGAAATGACATTTTGTCAGCCCTAGTACTTAGCCATCCCAGGGGAACTGGGAGGAGAGGCTGTAAACTCGAAAACCATCCTATATTTTATGTTCCATTTAGAGACTCAAAAGTACAAAAGAACAGTGTTTTCATTTCGAAATAGTTAGAGTTCTGAGAAGAGGCTGGGAACTTTGAAAAGATAAACAAAACAAGTCCTTACATTTGCTCTGATTAGAAATAAAAGAGAAAAACCTAAAACAGGAAAAGAGAAGAGAGAACTTCAACAACTGTTTTTAAGTATATTTTTGAGCAATTTGAAAAGAAAAATATATATAGCTAAGTTGAACAGGAAGAGGAAAAAATACTTCATGAGTAAGGAATAGTACCAAAAGAGGTGTGAAGAGTGAGAATAAAATGGATCAAATAACCATCCAGGAAAAGAGCTTAAGAGAGGCACAGGGATTGAAATGGAAGAAGGAAATGAGGTAAGTGAGGAAATCAAGAAATGAGATGGCACTGGCACAGGCAGAACAGCCAAATCCTGAGGGTTTGGGGAGAAAGCATAAATTTTTTGATTAGAGAAACTATTTGCTGAGTTTAGTGCTGGTCAGAGAAGTCAGCTAAAAATCCCTGGCACTTAGAACCTACCAGTTTTTAACAGGATAGGTCTGGCAACATCTTCTAGAAAAATGGAAGTTTTTCAAAATTTGAATGCCCAGTTGATTAGGAACCAGATTGAGAGTACCTAGCTCATTAGCAACAAGAACTCAACAGCTGACAATTTTCTGCCCTCTACACTAGGCTGGATTTCCACTAGTGGCTTGAGTAGTGAAAGGCTCTGGAACGTATTGCTGCTTTCCCATTGCTGAAGGCCTCGCAAAAGGAATGGTAGTCAAAAGACAGACATGAACAACCTTTGTTCACAGTTACCAAGCTAAATAACTGTATTAAATGGACCATTTACACAGCAATATGCTGTAATTTTCTCTGTTTCTCCAAATGTTTATTTTATAAAAAACATCTAAAAAATATAAATCAAAAACCAAATATAAATGCAGTATTTGACATGTCTCGCATTCATCTCAGTAACTTCTTGTGACAATCTTCATCACAAAGATCTTTTTTGTTTAGGGCAAAAAAACAGAAAAGAACCTATCGTTTGCTCCCAGACATGAATTATATAAAGTTTGAAAATAATGCCATCTAGTGGATATCTTTTTATAAAAAGTATTCTTTTCAAAATGAGCACTTAAGATACATTCATTCAACAAATATTTATTGAGGACCTACTATATGCCAGGCACTGTTCTAGGTGCTGAGAATATGGCATTGAACAACCACTACCACCAAAAGAAAAAGAAAAACCCTTCCTTCATGGGGTTTACATTCTACTGAGGAAGACAAATAAATATATATTATATATCAAATAATAAGGCTCTAGAGGAAAATGAAGCAGGATGAGAGAATAGAATGTGACAGGTGGGGCTAGTGCTATTTTATATTTTATGTAAGGTGAACAGACAAAGCCTCATTAATGAGGTGACATTTGAGCAAAAGCTTAAAATAGGTAAGAAAATGAACCATGTGGATATCCAGTGAAATAGCACACAAGAATAGGGAATTATAACAAGTGCAAAAGCTTACATGTGGAAAGATGCCTGGTATGTCTGAGAAACAACAAAGAGACTAAAGTATCTGGAACACAGGGAGTAAGAGGGAGAATAATAGAAAACAAAGAGCTAGCCAAGGCCAAGATCACATAAGACCTTTAGGTCTGTGGTATTTTTTTAGCTTTTATTTAGCAAAATGGGAAGCCTAGAAGCAGGAACAACATGATCTGACTTTTTTTTTTTTAAAGGACTGCTCTAACTGCCAAACGGAGAAGAGGTTTGGGCAAGAGTGAAAGCAAGGAGGTCAGCTAGCACAGATAAGATCTGGTAGTGACCAGTTAAGAGCTGGTAGTGTTCTCACCCAGGGAAGTAACAGATCAAGTGATGAGAAGTAACTGGACTCAAGATATAGTTCAAAAGAGGAGCTAAAAGAATTTCTTGGCCGGGCGCAGTGGCTCACGCCTGTAATACCAACACTGTGGGAGGCCGAGGCAGGCAGATCACCTGAGGTCAGGAGTTCAAGACCAGCCTGGCCAACATGGCAAAACCCCGTCTCTACTAAAACTACAAAAATAAGCCAGGTGTGGTGGCACATGCCTGTAATCCCAGCTACTCAGGAGGCTGAAGCAAGAGAATCACTTGAATCTGGGAGATGGAGGTTGCAGTGAGCCAAGATCATGCCACTGCACTCAGCCTGGGCGACAGAGTGAGCCTCCATCTCAAAAAAAAAAAAAGAAAGAAAGATTTTCTTGACTAATTGGATGAGTGTCTAGAAGAATGGAACGACAACTTTATTGAAGCAGAAAAGACAAGATTCAAATAAAGGTTTTGGTTATTGGTGCTATTTGCATGTTTTATTTCCTTTACGGGGGAATCAAAAATGCAGTTTTTGACATATCAGGAAATCCATGTATGTAAACCTATCCAAGTTCCATGTCATTACGCAAACGAATATGAATCTGAAGTTCATGGGAAAGCTCAGAATTCAGATATCAATCCAGGAGTTATAGCCCATAAAAGATCTTAAAGATCATAAGACTAGATGATATTAGGGATTGAGTACAGATGCAGAAGAGAAAAGGTCCTACGACTGAGTTCTGGGATTCCCCAAAGCCTAGAAGTTAAAATGATGAGAAGGATCCAGCAAAAGAGACTGAGAGGAGGAGGTGATCAAGAAGGTAGGTGTAAAATAAGAGAGGGTGGCTCCAAGAAGCCAAGTGGGCTGGGCATGGTGGCTCACGCCTATAATCCCAACACTTTAGGAGACCAAGGCAGGAGGATCTCTTGAGCCCAGAAGTTTAAGACCAACCAGGGCAACATACCAAAACCTTATCTGTACTAAAAATTTAAAAATTAGCTGGGCATGGTGGCATGTGCCTGTGGTCCCAGTTACTCAAGAGGCTGAGGTGAGAGGATTGCTTGAGCCTGGGGAGTCAAAGTTGCAGTGAGCCATGATAGCACCACTGTACTCCAGCCTGGGTGACAGAGTCAGGTGAGACCCTGTCTAAAAAAATAAAAAGAAGTCAAAGGAAGAAAGCTTTTCAAGAAAAAGAGAGTGATCAACTCTTTCAAATGCTGCTATTGGGTTGGGTAAAATTTTTTTAATCGGTTGCATTATAGAGCTGGGAACTAAAGCCTGGATAGAGTGAACTCAAGAGAGAATGAAAGAGAGGATTTCCACTTCTGCCCACAAAGGATTAACTGGTACAAGAAATGCACTAAAATAATAAGTAGAAAATCAGACAGAATACATGAAATAACAGCTTTCAGGTACTGAACAATAGAAAGCTTGAGACTGTAATCCTTGAGAGAAAGGAAACAAACCCAATGAACTTACAATCGCCTCAGCTTGCTCCAGAGGCAGTTTCCAGGCTGCAAAACAAGAAAGGGAAAGCAAACAGAGCCTGGCAGACAATCTGAGTTGAGGAGATGGGGATCAGAGTTTGGGTAAGCTAAGGTGGCTAGAACTTAGGGGGCAGAGTACCAGAGAGGAAGTAGGTGTGCAGAGTGAGCACTGCAGAGATCTACAGAAAGGTCCACTTGAGAACTAATCCACACATGTGTGAAGGGAAACTACCTGAGGCTGAGGAAAGGACCACCAGAAAGTATCAGACTGAACAATTCCTAGTGTCCACACAGAGTGGGAACATTCGGGTTTACACAAGATGAAGAATAAAGAGACCTTATTATACACTGGGCATTGGGCAGAATTTTCAGAAGCGTTTTACCTTAGTAGTGGAGCTAAATAAGTTTCAGAATAAAAACCACAGTCACGCGCCGCATGACGACATTTCAGTCAATGATGCATCGCTTATACAACAGTGGTCCCATAAGCTTATATAGTATATTTTGACTATACCTTTCCTTTGTTTAGATACACAAATACTTACCATTGTGTTGTAATTGCCTATTCAATACAGTAACATGCTGTACAGGTTTATAGCCTAGAAGCAATAGGCTATACCATATAGTCTAGGTGTGCCATAGGCTATACTATCTAGGTTTATGTACACTGTATGGTGTTCATACAACAACGAAATTGCCTAACAATGCATTTCTCAGAACATATCCCCATTGTTAAGCAAAGCATGACTGTACCTGGGATTTTTCTACAACAAAATTCAAAAGCAACCTTCAAAAGGACCAAACTAATACTAAACTGTACCTCAAAACAAAACCTAACACTCTTTAAAGACATATGTTAAAATCCAGCACCCAACAACGTAAAATTTACAATGTCTAACATAGAATTTAAAAATTACCAGACAAGTAAAGGAAGAGGAAAAGATCCATAACCAGGAGAAAAATCAGTCAAAAAAAACAGATTTAAAAATATATGTATATGTTGGGAGGCCGAGACGGGTGGATCACGAGGTCAGGAGATCGAGACCATCCTGGCTAACACCGTGAAACCCCGTCTCTACTAAAAAATAAAAAAAAAAACCAGCCGGGCGAGGTGGCGGGCGCCTGTAGTCCCAGCTACTCGGGAGGCTGAGGCAGGAGAATGGTGTAAACCCGGGAGGCGGAGCTTGCAGTGAGCTGAGATCTGGCCACTGCACTCCAGCCTGGGCGATAGAGCGAGACTCCGTCTCAAAAAAAAAAAAAAAAAAAAAAAAAAAAAAAAAAAAAAAATATATATATATATATATATATATATGATGGCATTCATAGATAAAAATCTTAAAATGGCTATTACTAATCTTCTCCATTTGCTCAAGAAAGTAAATGAAGCAGGGGTTGTCAAACTGTGCACTATGGCCCATGCCTGGCCCATTGCCTGTTTTTGTCAATAGAGTTTTATTAGAACACAGACATATTTTTAATATTTTGTTGGACAAAATAGAAGCACTTCTACTACATTCTGAAGTATAACCGTTGTCTCAAGTAAAAACACCTGTATAATTGGGTTCTAAGATTAAGAAGTCACTTTTTCCATGGGAGACCATTTTTACTTGAAAGAATGATTGACAGATAAGCTATGCTTTTTCTGACTTAAGTATTTGGTTGACGTTTTCTCAAAATGAGCAAAATAAGCCTGACACTTCAAGAAAAACAAGTGGCAATACTTACCGCCAATGATAAAATTCAAGCTTTTAATGAAAAATCAAAACTCTAAAAAACTTACATCTGCTACCATGAGTTTGACTGCATCCCAATACTTAAATACTTTTTGTTCAGATCAGTGAAGATACTAATGAAATTATTTTTTTATATTGAGTAATAAAATGTGTCAACATTTAGAAGAACTCCATAAGACAGTGAACCAATATTTTGTGAGTGACAGATGCATAATATTACAAAATCATGCATGGATAAATATCCATTAAGAGCCTAAGACAGATGAATAGATTTTAATGTAACTATGGAAAAAATGCAATAATATGGTTTCAGATTCTATATCACAACTAACCTCTAGGCAACTACCACTCAATTCCTGGTGTAGTATCAAAGAAGCATATCTTTAATTATCTGAAGAGAATATTAAAATATTCCTCCCTTTCCAGCTATAACCAGTATAAGGCCAGATCTTCATATCTCAACCAAAACAACAGATTGCAAAAGACTGAATGCAGAAGTAGATATTCGAATCCAGCTGTCTTAAGTCAGACGCTAAAGAGATTTGCAAAAATATAAAACAACGCCACTCTTTTCTCACCTTTTTTTAGTCAAAAATGTATTTATTTCCCATAAAAAATACATGTAAAGGCCAGGTGCAGTGGCTCACATCTGTAGTCCCCACCACTCAGGAGGCTGAGGCAGGAGGCTCTCTTAAGTCCAGGAGTTGGAGGTTACAGTGAACTATGATCATGCCACTGCACTCCAGCCTGGGTGACAGAGCGAGACCCTGTCTCTTAAAAAAAAAAAAAAAATGTATGACGGGCAGTTTTGTGTCAACTTGGCTAGGCCATAGTCTCTTGTTATTCTATCAAATGCTAATCTACACATTGTTGTGAAAGGATTTTGTAGATGTCATTAATGTCCATAAACAGATGACTTTAAGTACAAGAGATTATCCTACCTAATCTGGGTGGGCTAATTCAATCACTTGAAAAGCGTTAAGAGCAGAACTGAGGCTTCCTTTAAAAAGATGAAATTCCACCTAAGGACAACAGCTTAGGCCCTTGCCTAAGAGTTCTAGCCTGCCCTTTCCAACAGCCTGCCCTGTGGATTTCAGACAACTCCACATCTGCATATGCCAGTTCTTTGCAATAACTTTCTTAATATATGTGTTCTACTGGTTCTATTTTTCTAATGGAGCCATGTTTTGGTACAATATGCTAACATGTAATGGCCGGGCACGGTGGCTCACGTCTGTAATCCCAGGACTTTGGGAGGCTGAGATGAACAGATCACTTGAGGTCAGGAGTTCAAGACCAGCCTGGTCAACATGGCAACACCCTGTCTTTAATTAAAAAATTCAAAAATTAGCCCAGCGTGGTGGCAGGCGCAATGGTGGGCACCTGTAATCGCAACTACTCAGGGGATTGAGGAAGGAGAATCGCTTGAACCTGGGAAGCGGAGGTTATAGTGAACCAAGATCACACCACTGCACTCAAGCCCAGGCAACAGTGAGACTCCATCTCAAAAACAAAAACAAACAAAAACACACCATGTAATGGACTTACTGCATAATAGAAAATAGTTAAATTTTCCAGTTTAAATTTATAATATGATAAATATCAATTGACATAATCCACCTAAAGAGTTTAAGGGCCCTGAAAATTGAAACTTTAAAAACTACAGCCATAAAGCAAAATCTGAAAGGTCAACCACCAAAAAAATCATAGATAACAAAAGATAGCATAACCAAAGTTAAAAGACAAATTATAGAATTATAGCCTAGGAAAAAAAATCATATAAACATAAATATCCATAATACACAAAGCATTTATATATATCAATAAGGAAAAATGGACAAAGTGTATTTCTAGGCAATTTGCCAAAGAAATATAAATGGACAATGAATATATGTTGGCTCACAATAGTTAAAACAATGAGCTATCACTTTTTTCCCATAAGTATGACAAATTAAAGAAACTAAAAACAGTGATGAAGGCTCTCAAAGTACTGTTGGTTGAGATACAATTATATACAATATTTCTAGAGGAGAATGTGGCAGTTTATACAAAAATTTAAAATATATCCTTAATGGATTTCTGATGGATTAAAGATATTGACATAAAAGATAAAACTATAACTATATTAGGAAAAAACTGTAAGACAGTATCTTTGATACCTAATAGTGGGGGAAAACTTGTTAATTAAGATCTGAAAACCAATACCATTAGGCAACAACTTCAAATTTACAAATTTCTGGCCAGGCACGGTGGCTTATGCTTAGAATCCAAGCACTTTGGGAGGTGGAAGCAGGACGGCTGCTTGAGTCCAGGAGTTCGAGATCAGCTTGGGCAAGATGGTGAGACCTAGCTCTACAAAAACATTTGTTTAATTAGCCAGGCATGGTAGCACATGCCTATAGTCCCAGCTATTCGGGAGGCTAAAGCAAGGGGATCCCTTGAGTCCAGTAAGTCAAGACAGCAGTGAGCTATGATTGTGCCACTGCACTCTAGCCTAAGTCAGACCTCATCTCCACTAAACTTTTCCAAATTATAAATTTCTCTTCAACAAAGGACACTATAAAGATGGCAGATAACAGAGCAGGAGGAGATATTTTCAATGTGTAAAACTGACAATTAATATTTAGAAGACACACAAAAAGCTTCTGCAAATCAAGAATAAAAAGACTGGAAGCCCAATGGGAAATGGGATAAAGAGATTCATAGACAGAAAGCCCAAATGTCAAACAGGTATTACTGAATGAATGAATGAAAACACTACTTGGATCCTTTCTGAGTCAATCATTTTTTCCAACCACAGTTCATGGAAAGAGGACATGAGTTCACCTCTCAGCTATCTTACTAGCCATATCATCTTGGGCAAATGACATGGTTTCTGAGTCCCATTTTCCTTATTTCTAAAATGAAGATCATAATACCCCCCTCCTCACCTGACAGTGCTGCTGTATGCATCAACTGAGATGAATATCAATTACATCATGCTGCAATATGCTCTAATTTATAAAATATTATTTATAGCATTATCAGTCTTAATGACCATCACATTACAGAATGGCTAGCATCCCTAGACCACATCTATTTATTACTGTAAAAAAAAACAGTTATTTTGCACCCCCCTACAAATTTCCAAAGCAAACATATGCTTAATGTAAAAAGTTTTCCAAAATTCTAGTTAAAATATAGCATCATAAATGTGCTAAAATGTAGGCTTACTGCTTCTCAAACTTGTATATATGCAGTATTTCTCTGTTCATACTAAAGGGGAAACTATCTGCCTTACTCCCCCAACTAAGAACTACTAATTTTTAAAATGGAAGTAGCGCCATTCTAAAGGGCCATGCTGTCAGAAAAGCTACCTTTATACTCTTAGTCCATCAAACCCCAAAACATCCCTGAAAACCTATTAAGAGCTTTATTTCGAAAATCTCCTTCCTCCCTGGATGAATCATTTGCATATCAATTGCTAGTGGAGATGTCCCGAGGTAAAACACCACTGCCTTCCCAACTTCCCCTTCCATATCATCTAACTTAGCCTAACCCTACATCTACTCTCAATGTCCCACTGCCCAGAACCACTCATTTCTGATATACAAATAATGCTAACTATCAATCCCACAATCAAAGGATTTACTGTGGTAGAACACCTCAGAAAATGGTTAGAAGTGTTCCTCTTTTAAAAGAAAAAGAAGTTCTAGGCCACATTTTAGTTTTTCTTTTGCCATTAAATCTTACCTTGCAAGTGACTATCTATACCTTTATTTGGACCTGATAGCTACAATGCACTTTAAAGATTCCAATTCTGGAAAGAGTTAACTGCTCATGGATACAGATAGACTTCTTTCCTAATCAGTTCCAGAATCCTTTGTCAATTAAGGGGCAAAACCCTGTTCAGAATTATTAGTTCCCTATGTGACTTCATAGCTCTTATATAAAAGGAAAAATAAAAGCTTTTCATTAGTGACCACATGCCAACTTGAAATAAAACATATGCTTAATGTAAAAAGTTTTCCAAAATCCTAGTTAAAATATAGCATCATAAATGTGCTAAAATGTAGGCTTACTGCTTCTCAAACTTGTATATATGCAGTATTTCTCTGTTCATTCATTCAATATGTATTACTGAATATAATGATATGAATCTATTAATTTCTTACAGATTCCAGAATATTCCAAAGCTTTGTTACAGTAATAAGTACTTATGACTAATGCTACTGTATATCCTAGAAACTTTTCAGGATCTCCCTCCCCACTAATTCACCTAGATTCACAAATGATATGGCAGCAAAAACTGAACTGAGGAAAACCTACCCAGTGTCATGAAACCATCTCAAAAAAATGATTAAGAGGGAATTTATCTCCCCTATTGTTTCTTTCTGGGTCAAAGATTCCAAATTTATACCAACAAGCAAATATGTCAACGGTCTTAAGAACACACTGGTATTAACTTCAGAATCAGCCTGAGTCATGGCTGGTCACTATCACTCCCTGCCTCCAATTTTATATACAAATCCAGAAAGAATGATACTCTAAATACAGCTATATGGCACATAACAATGGGGATATGTACTGAGAAATGTGTCATTAGGCAATTTCACTGTTGTGTGAACATCATAAAGTGTACTTCTACAAACCTAGATAGTATAGCCTACTACACACCTAGGCTATATGGTATAGCCTACTGCTCCTAGGCTACAAACCTGTGCAGGGTGTTACTATACTGAATATTGTAGGCAATTGTAACACAGTGACAAATATCTTTGTATCTAAACTTTAACAAGATACAGGAAAATTATGGTATTATAATCTCATGCAACCACCATCTTATATGCAGTCCATCCTTGACTGAAATGTTGTTATCTGGCTCATGACTATAGTTTGTTAGGTATTAAAGATAACTATCTGTGGGGAACTTGGCACCCTGAGAGGTGACATGCACACCAAATACAGCAGCTCCCTCAGATCTAAGCTTAGCCATTGCTCCCACACACTACCAATACAAGTTCCTCTCCTTTGTATACTAAGTTATAATATTTACAATTTCACATTTTAGTGATTATTTGATTGTCTTCCTCCCTTGCTGGACTAATTGTCTTCCCAATTTTCAAAGCTTTTCTGATTTCATTACAACTCAGGAATATTCACTTCTACCTCCTAAAATTCCAGTGCTATATCCTATCTTCTCAGGCCCCCACTTTCCAGAGTACTGGCTCTCATCTCTTACTTCCCTACATCGCTCAGGTTTTCTTACATACTTATTGATCCCCTTCAATTTGCAGTTCTAAAACCAAACCTTTATTTTCCTTTACCCATTTTATTTCTCCAAAAGCGTTATTTCAATACCTCTATTACTATTTGCCATCCATATTACCTTCATTTTTTTATTCTTAACCCACAGTTCCATCTTTTTGTGATTGTCTCTAATATGGACAATATATTGTTAATTCAGTTCACGTATACTGGAATTCTCATGGTTGCCAAAATTTTCATAGACTAGAATGTGGGGATGGGTCACTGGATTAATCTATTTATCTACATTCTCAAGGTATATACAAGCTTATGCTACCTAAGACTATATCATATCTTAAGCAGAAGTCCAGTGGGTTAAATAAAACAAGCAAAAAAACAGCAGAACTTCTCTGGATCAATCAGAAGAGGATCCAGATCTTTGCCTGAATAGCATTCCCCTCTTCTCAAAGTAGTCCCTGTAACTCACTCTGGTTAGCACCAGACTACACAATTATCTAATTCAGAGGTGTCCAACTTTGACATCCTTGGGCCCCAGAGGAAGAAAAAGAATTGTCTAGGGCCATACATAAAATACATTGACACTAATGATAACTGATGGGCTTTAAAAAAAAAAAAAATCACAAAAAAAGTCCTACCGTTTTAAGAAAGTTTATGAATTTGTTGGGCCACATGCAAAGCCATCCTGGGCTGCATGCGGCTCACGGGCTGTGGGTTGGTCAAACATGTTCTAATTGTTAAATAGTCTGGAGATACAATTGTGGTCTATGATGAACAAGTATGATTAACAACTATTTAGATTAGTATCTTCTAAAGACAATAAACTACTTAGTGCATTGCTTCTAAAGATAGAACTGACTTTCCAAAGTGCTTTTAAGTATATCATCTGCAGGGTTTTCTTTTTGTTTCCTTTAATACATTTTAAACTTAAGTAATTTTTATTTATTCCTCCTTTGATTTCTCCCTCCTTCTTAGTAAAAAGATACCTAGATATTTATAAGAAGAAATTATTTTCTACTTTTTCTCACTTACCCTAAATTCTATATATGTGAATCCTTTAATCCTTCGTCATATTAATCCTTTAAACACGTTCTCATTTGTGCTGATTAGCTGACTAGCTTTGTAAGCACAAAGTGGAGACAATGCTAAAACATACAGAGCTTCAACAGAGTCCTTTTTGAGTCTCATATTTCCCTAGCTTGCCTCTTCTCTAAGTCCAGAAACAGCTGGGGCTGGGACAGAAACTGTTCATTACCAATCCAATATCCATTTCCACTTCTTCCTTGCTATGAGAGCCCCAGTTTTATTCGGGCAGCAATATTAACCAGACAACTCATCATGATTGTTATGACGATCTTCTCCCCTCACTTTCCCAGCCTCTTTTTACATATAGAGGTGACTCAGTGAGAAATCTGCAAGAGGACTACAGGCAGCAAAAAAGGAAATCCACAGAAGGGAGGAGGCAGATATTCTGAATAAAAGTACACTTTCCTGATAAAAGATATAGTTGGCCCTTTTCCTTCCCATTGACTTGAGCACAGAATGAATCCAGCGTCTGAAAATGTACATGCCCTAGGTCTCCCTGTCATCACTGAGACCTGAGTGACCCAGTGCCAGCAACCACCTACTCAGGTCTTGTTATAAGAGAGAAATAAACCTGTTTTTGTTTAAGCCACTGTTCTTTGGATAGTCAGTTATCTGCAGCAGTAAGCTTTCCTAACCGATTGACCAACCTTTCCTGATAATTCCAAATAGGGGTTAAGCTGTCCTGTAACAGAATGAAGGAAATGTGACCAGACACTACAGGGCCAGCTCCATTCTATGACCCACCACGACAAACTAGAAGGTGGTATAAGAATGCCAAGTCTGGCATATATATCAAAGAGCATTCCTATTTTTTATTCTACCTGGCCCTATCACCAGACCTCAAAATCCATTCCATGTGGGAGCCAGATGATCGCTCTTTTTTTTTTTTTTTTTTAACATGGTTACCATTTTATTTTTGGTATGGTGAGAACACTTAAGATCTGATCTCTTAGCAAATTTCAAGTATATAATACAGTATTATTAACTATAGTTGCCATGCTGTACACCAGAACCGACAAAGAACTCAAACAAATTTACAAGAAGAAAACAAACAACCCCATCAAAAAGTGGGCAAAGGATATGAACAGACACTTCTCAAAA
>NW_012116265.1:26498567-26501264 GCF_000951035.1 Colobus angolensis palliatus
GAAGACAGTGTGGCAATTCCTCAAGGATCTAGAACTAGAAATACTATTTGACCCAGCCATCCCATTACTGGGTATATACCCAAAGGATTATAAATTATGCTGCTATAAAGATACATGCACATTTATGTTTACTACAGCACTATTCACAATAGCAAAGACTTGGAACCAACCCAAATGTCCATCGATCACTCATTTTAAGCCTTGTGGAGAATGGAATAAAAAACCAAATACAATATAAAGTTCAACACCTATTCTCAAATGAGCTTCATAAGAGCTCCTTGTGAACTATGCAACATAATTCCAACAAAGGAGCTAAAATCTTACCTCTTCATTTTCCAACCTGCCTCTGATGTAAATATCAACATGCACATAGGCAGAAAAAGATATGAAGGAGAAATAAGTAAATATGGAGGATGCAAAAAGTAAATAATTAAGGCTCTATGCAAAGACAAAAAACATAAGACTCTCCATAAATTCATTTGGAAAATGCAGACAAGTCACCTGCTACTCTTCTGCTACTGTATGTATGCAGATATCACCCAATTCATTGATAAGGTTTTTACACTGCTCTGAACTGTAATACTAGATCTGATTGATCCAGAGAAGATCTGCTGGTTTTTTCTTTGTTTTGTTTAGCCCACTGGACTTCTGCTTAAGATATGATATAGTCTTAGGTAGCATATGCTTGTATATACCTTGAGAATGTAGATAAATAGATTAATCCAGTGACCCATCCCCACATTCTAGTCTATGAAAATTTTGGCAACCATGAGAATTCCAGTATACATGAACTGAATTAACAATATATTGTCCATATTAGAGACAATCACAAATTACAAATGCAACAGTTTACTCCTTAAGAAGACATCCTAAACTCAGTTTTGTATGTGGTGCACAGAAAGCAGAAATCCATTACAGTGAACTGAACTGCTGTTATAAAAATAATCTCAATCTTTGAATTATTTACCCAAATTTCCCAGGACCTTTGTAAGAGCTATTTGCACATTAGCTATTTATGACATAACTGGCTATTTAATACCTACTTGGCTTGTTAGTTGAAGGCTAGTCATTGGCATTTTAAAGAGTATTTGGACAATTTGAGTGAACTACTGTCTTTACCAGCTTTAATCTCAAATATATTTTCATGTTCAAATTTCCAGTGGTCTCAATGTTTATTCTGCGGTTCTTTTTTTTTTTTTTAGCGACTTATTTAAGTCAAGATCCAAATAAGTTCATCACACAGCAATTGATCAATAAGGTTTTTAAATCTGTTTTAATCCAAAGGTTTCCCTTCCAACTATTTTTTAATCTTACAATTTATTTGTTATGGAAACCAAGTTATTTGTTCTGTTATTTCCCACAGTTTGGATTCTGCTAATTGCATTTTCTAGAGTAGTTTGACGTGTTCCTCTCTTCTCTAGCTATGTTGTAAATTGGTGGCTGGATCTGAAGCCTTGATCAATTCAAATTTGATTGTTCTTCCATCAGAAAGTACCCCAGTGACTCATCATCTTTTCGTGATGTTAGATGCCTAGATCCATTAGATTGTTCGAGTCTGTAATTTGGTAATATTCTAACATTCCTTATTCATTTACTACTGGGATACATTTATAAAAAGACCAATTTAGGCCAGGCGCAGTGGCTCACACCTGTAATCCCAACACTTTGGGAGGCCAAGGCAAGCGGATCATCTGAGGTCAGGAGTTCAAGACTAGCCTGGCCAACATGGTGAAACCCCGTCTCTACTAAAAATACAAAAATTAGCTGGCGTGGTGGTGCACGCTTGGGAGCCACTTAGAGGTTGAGGCACAAGAATCACTTGAACCCAGGAAGCGGAGGTTGCAGTGAATGGAGATCGTGCCACTGAACTCCAGCCTGGGCAACAAAACCAAAACTCCGTCTCAAAAAAAAAAGATCAGTTTATTACTCAGTAACATAGTTCACATAAAAACAGAAAAATGGATACTTGACTTCTCTTTTTGCCCATTTTCACAATAATGAGTTGCTTCTTCAGAACCCTCCAATAATAATCAATTGGTTCCTTTTCATCTCTTAAGGTCATTATGGACTCATTTAATTATTTCATGTTTTAATCCACTGCTATTATTATTCACATTGATCTGCAATTTGTTCCATCTTTGGCCAGTGGGAGCCTCTTCTGAGTCTGTTGGACAGCCCCAAATAGCTTTTGTAGCTTCCTCGCTAACTAATAGGATGTTTCACACTCAACTTTAAAATTTCCTACCCCAGAATTGAGTTAGCCATTTCCCCAAGGAACCCTCGTTCCTTTTTATTAAGAAATGGTATCTGGATTTCATAATCAGAGTCCCATTGTAAGTTGAGAAACATCTGTCCTTATAAAGCAGCTAACCTGCTATTTTTCTTTTTAGTTTACCCTTTGTCCAATTTTCTACTTAAATTCCTCCTTATTTTTTCAACTTATATCTTCCTGACTTTCTGCAAAACACAGTTTAGCCAAGATCCCCACTTATATCAATAAGGAATACAAAAGACAAAAAGAAACTGTTTCCTGTGTGAATTTTAAAAGAAAATTTTATTTAAAACAGCATCCTGTGTTCTTAAAAAGGAGGGGGCGGGTAGCCCGGCATGGTGGCTCACGCCTGTAATCCCAGCACTTTGGGAGGCCGAGGTGGGAGGATCACAAGGTCAGGAGTTCGAGACCAGTCTGGCCAATAT
>NW_012116265.1:26501824-26510011 GCF_000951035.1 Colobus angolensis palliatus
AAAAAAAGGCGGGCACAGTGGCTCACACCTGTAATCCTAGCACTTTGGGAAGCCGAGGCGGGCAGATCACTTGAGGTCAGGAGTTCAAGACCAGCTTGGCCAACATGGTAAAACCCTGTCTCTACTAAAAATACAAAAATTAGCCAGGCATGGTGGCGCACACCTGTAGTCCCAGCTACTCGGGAGGCTGAGGCAGGAGAATTGCTTGAGCCCAGGAGGTGGAGACTGCCATGAGCCCAGATCGCACCACTGCGCTCCAGCCTGGCGACAGAGCAAGACTCCATCACAGAAAAAAAAAAAAAGGTGGGTGGAGAGGGGATGTTAACCTATGTGTAAATGTTTCATGGTGTATATAAGTTACAAAAGTAAAACATTATAATATATAATCTCATTATAATATAATCTCATACCTTTCAGCACTAAATGCAGACTCTGTGTCAATGTACACCACAGCTCCTTCTAATCCTCCCATGTTGGTGGGTAATGTAGCCAAAATGCTCATCATTATACAAAACTGAGTTTTTCCACAACCTGGTGGGCCTGTAATCTGAAAAAAAAAAAAAAAAATTGTTATTTGGATAAACATCACAAGCCAGTCAAAGCAAAATCCTTTTAAGACCTTGCCATATATGCAGTCCAAATAACCTGGGTTCCCAGGAGAGAATTAAGCCCAAGATATCCATTGTATGTAATAATTTAACTTCTCCCCTCTGCATCTGAATTGGCACTAGTTATGTACTATCCTTGGAGGAACTGAGAAAATAGTCACTCAAATCACCCACCGTAATTTGTAGTTCAGATGAGAAACTTTTAGTTGAGAAAGGCTGAAACATTCACTCATTTATACCATCATAACTTGGCATTCTATACCTTTTCCTCATAAAGATACTTATACTAGGACCTTAAAAATATTTAAGAGTCTTTAATAAATGGCTGAGCATTTGTTACAAATTAGCATTTCAAAACAATGTTGTACTAGTCCCATTAAGGGCTACTTTAATCCATATTTTTAAGAGTATTTAGGGGTGAAGCGTACTGATGTATACAATTTACTTTCAAACAGTTCAGCGAATAAAAATGTGTATGTGTATGTATATACGTATGTAGAAAGAGAAATAAAGCAAATTCATTGTTTTACAAACAACTGTTGAGTTTGGGTGACTCCTACTTTGAAATGTCTGTTTTGAAATCTTCATTGGCAGAAAACTATTTTGAGATTATAAAAGTTGAAACCAAAAGAGTATAGGCAGGAAATTAATTATATTCAAGTGTAACTAGAAGTAGTTCAGTTCTGTGTCCCCATCCAAATCTCATGTTGAATTGTAATCCCCAGTACTGGAGGAGGGGCTGGTGGGAGGTGATTAGATCATGGTGGCAGTTTCCCTCTTGCTGTTCTCATGACAGTGAGTTCTCACAAGATTTGATGGTTTAAAAGTGTGTGGCACTTTCTCTTTCTCTCTCTCTCCTGCTCTGCCTTAGAAGATCTCTCTCTCTCTCTCTCTCTCTCCAGTTCTGCCATAGTAAGATGTACTTGCTTCCCCTGTAAGTTTCCTGAGGCCTCCCAACCATGCCTCCTGTTAAGCCTGCAGAACTGTGAGTCAATTACACCTCTCTTCTTCATAAATTACCCAGTCTCAGGCAGTTCTTTATAGCAATGTGAGAACGAACTAATACAGTAGTTAACAAAATTAATTTGAAAATGTTTAGAAATATCTCCTTTAAACATATGCTATTTGTCACATTAGTTGTGGCACCCAAATTTTTAGAACCAATGCACTATTTCTTTGTGAAAATAACACTAAAGAACATTTTTTTTTTTAACATTGAGAGGAAGGGAAGAGGAGAGGAAGGGAAAAGAAAAAAAAATCTAAGAGAGGAAAAAAAGTCTGGGCTAAAACTGAGACATACAATAAAGAAACTGTCTCAGATACATTATAAAGTAGGAAGAAATAAGTAGGAATGATCCATGAGTCTAAATCATCTAGATCTGTGGTTCTCAGATTTGAGTGAGCATTAGATTCACCTAGAAAGCTTGTTAACCAGCATTTCTGGTTCAGTAGGTCTGGGTTATCGCCTGAGAATTTACATTGTTAGTAAGTTCCCAGGTAATGCTGATGTTATTATATACTTTGAGAACCATCATTTCAGAATTTAGTCTAAAGACAAACTTCATTTATCAAAGTTCAACCTTAAAACACAAATGTTTAGCACACGCCTGTAATCCCAGCTACTCCAGAGGCTGAGGCAAGAGAATCACTTGAGCCCAGGAGTTCCAGACCAGCCAGGGCAACTAAGCAAGACCATGTCTCAAAAAAAAAAAAAAATTCCCATATTTAAAACTACATGCTGGTTTATAATCTTTACAATGATCATTTAGACTTTAAGAGTAAATAATTACTCCTGTCAATAACAGCTTGCCAGATTATGAGTGATCAGTAAAGAGAGTTCTCCAAATTTCTTTGACCACATACCCAACAAACCAACCAAAAAAAGCAATCTAAACAAAATTTAGTAAACCCTCCAATATATGCATATTTATTATATACATACTATTTTACTAATATATCCTATACAGTATAAAACACACACGAAGTATGAATTAAAAATCACAAACATTAAAAATCATTTTATAATATTTATTACATATATAAAAGATCTTTTTGCTCTCATAAAAGCTTACCATTTTTAGTAGAGCAATGATAATAATGAAAATAATAAGAAACCAAATTGCATTTTTAAAAAATAATAACGTAAACATTTTGTGATTCGGTGATTGAAATGTCAGGTCCTAAGTTCCATTTTTTTCAGTACCTAACTGTAATGGCTGCATAGCTGAAAGGGGATAATTACAAAGATGCAAGGATTGGCATTAAAGAAATACATCATTTGTTGGACTTAACTAAATTACTACTTATATTTTTCAATACCTTCCATCAATTATGCAAACGTTTTTATTGATCTTTGGTTAAGAAAGTTCCATCTTCCTTCACGTCAATTGATCTTGCAGACTAAGCAAAACATGCCACATTTTAACACTTTTAACAACTGGTTTAAAAACCCACTGAAACTTTTTTGTGTGTGCTTACATTTATTTATTTTTACTGAAGTATGACAATCAGCCAGAAAAGTACACGAATCACATCTGAGCAGTTTGATGAATTTCTACCACTATACTCATTTGTCACCAGATATGTATCATGGGTTTTGCTTGTTTTAATATTTTTTAACTGATAAATAATAATATATATTTATGGAGTTCAATATGATATTTTGAAATGTGTTTACAGTACATTGTAGAATGGTTAAATCAAGCTAATTAACATACCTATCACTTCATATACTTATCTTTTTTTTGGTGAGAACACTTAAAATCTACTCTTAGCAATCTGAAATATACAACATTATTACTAACTATAGTTACCATGCTGTACAATAAATCACCAACATTTATTCCTACTAACAAACTTGAGACCCTTTTACCAACATCTCTCTTTCACCTATTCCCTCTTCCCCCCACTGACTGAAACTCTATTGGGAACATTTTTGAAGAGTATACAAAATATTTTTCCAAGTATTTTTTAAGAGTGCAGGTAAGTTTTCGTAAGACACACATATCTTTGACAACAAAAATCACAGGATAAAAGAAATATTCCAAACAGTGATTTTAAAAACATAGATGTGTTTTTATCCCAGCCTTTATAAAAGGCAGTTACATCTTCACTCCTTGTTAAAACATTACCTTTACCTTGAAGAAATGAAGTACGAGTGTTACATTGATTGGCTGGTTGCTTGGTGTTTAATCTGCAATGCAGATTACATAGTCACTTGTCATACAAAAAGGGTCAGCAAATTTGACATCTCTTGTCTTTTAAAAAAACATGCTTCACTCTTTTTTTTTTTTAAAGACAGGGTCTCACTCTGTTACCCAGACTGGAGTGCAATGGCATGAACATAACATACTGCAAGTGGCCTCAAATTCACACATGCCCAGCTTTTTTTTCAGAGACTGGGTTTCACCATGTTGCCCAGGCTGGTCTTGAACTCCAGGACTCAAGCCATCCACCCACCTCAGCCTCTCAAAGTGCTGAGATTACAGGCATGAGCTAACATGCCTAGCCAACCCATCTTTTAAGTTCAATGATTCTGTTACAATCTTTGCTGTAAGATAATCAGAGATGCTCTTGTGATTCAAATGATTCTCATGGTCACTCCTCATCTCATTACGGAGTACAATAGGGATTCTACATAACGGTTAGGATTTTTTGTTTTTTTGTTTTGTTTTGTGACAGGGTCTCACTCTGTCACCCAGGCTGGAGTGCAGTGGCACGATCACGGCTCACTGCAGCCTCTGCCTTCAGGGCTCAAGCAATCCTCCCACCTCCACCACTCAAGCAGCTGGAACTACAGGCACACATCACCATACCCGGCTGTTTTAATTTTTTGTAGTGGCAAGGTCTCACTATGTTGCCCAGGATGGTCTTGAACTCCTGAGCTCAAGAAATCCTCTCGCCTTGGCCTCCCAAAGTACTAGGGTTACAGGCATGAGCCAACATGCCCAGCCTAACAGTCAGATTTTAAGAAAAATTAACAACATTGATACCATATTGAAATACTAACTTTGCACATCTGACATCAACCTATGTGTTGCTATAGATTATCTAAGGATGATGCAACAGAAAAGTTGAAAGACTTTTACAGGGACCATCCATATACCCACCACTTACACTCTGCATTTACAATTTTTACTGTATTTCTTATACTATACTATGACTATACTGTATGCTTTCTGTATGATTAATCCATTCACCAATCCATCTTAGGGTTTTTTAAATGCATTTCAAAGTAAGTCAAACACATTAATATAGTTTCCCTCTAATAGTCCAGCATGCATAGCATTAACTAGAATTTATTATGCATGATTCCTTTTTTTCTTTTGCAATTTTACATGCACTGAAATGTGCAAATTATAAGTCTACCATTTCATAAATTTGAACAAGTGCATACATGTATGCAACCTAAACTCTAATAAAGTCAAAACACTATCATTATCCCAGGAAATTCTCTAATATACATTGTTTTGTATTCACAAAGTCACTTATTTTCAAGAATATATCTTCCCTGATACATCTTTATTTTAATGGCACAAAATGAAATTAGTTCTTCATGTATTTCATTATTGAAACAAAATATAGCTACTGTGATAATCTGAGCCTTGTTAGAAACATCTGTACTTCAAATATATAGCTTCCTCTCACATTAAATAATTTAAGTTCTCAATGATTCAAATCATCTTCAAAGATTTCTACGCATCTTCTGAAAGTACTTGTTCACGAAAGAATTCATTTAAGGCCGGGCGCGGTGACTCACGTTTGTAATTCCAGCACTTTGGGAGGCCGAGGCGGGCGGATCACCTGAGGTCGGGACTTCGAGACCAGTCTGACCAACATGGAGAAACCTCCTCTCTACTAAAAAAACAAAAAATTATCCAGGCGTGGTGGCACATGCCTGTAATCCCAGCTACTCGGGAGGCTGAGGCAGGAGAATCGCTTGAACCCGGGAGGTGGAAGTTGCAGTGAGCTAAGATCGCGCACCATTGCATTCCAGCCTGGGCAACAAGAGCAAAACTCCGTCTTAAAAAAAAAAAATCGTTTAAATTGTTACCATATTGTTTTCTGTTTTATTTCATCCATTTTATGAACAAATGTGTTCCTAATGTTACTAATAATGTACTGTATTTGGTCTTTTGCTGTTAACAAAACACAAAAGAGGCTTTTAAATATCTATCATTAATTTTAATGACATTTTTCTAGATACTGAGTTATGTATCACATAACTTTAAATGTCATGGAAAAACTTTTGTCAGTTTATCTTCCTGTCCCACATGTTCATTAATTATAATGGCTTCCTACTATCGTTAGCCAGTATTTCAAGGGAATAAAATATCAGAAAGTATTTCTTTGTTAACAATAATGAATATAATTTCATCTATCAAATTGTCTTGCTTATAATTTCACTTTTTCTGGGCATTAGATTGTGGTTGATTTTTACTTCATGAGTATCATAGGAGAAGCATCTGCTCTGACCTATACATGTGTGTGGCTCACTTCCACTCTCATTATTAGTATTGTATACAATTTACAGTTTCTTTGCAGGAATCTTTCTTGCCATTTATCTGTTTTGCAAGCTTTGATTTCGTTAAATCCATACATCCACCTAACTAGATATATGCAGACTTATAATTCATCCCAGTATGTTGAAAATAAAGGTAGCAGCAAGGGACCTCTGTCAACCCCTGCATGCTTTCCTCGTGCACTATAACTGATACCTAACAACCTGACACACAGACCAAGTGAGGATGTCAGTGTTAATCCACTGATTAAATGTTAATGAAGTTAAATTTCATTTGTTAGATTGAAATAATAAAAGTTTTAATATTTTCTTCCCACAACCTAATGAAACATTTTACATACCCTGCTTTGGAGAATGCTAGTCTAAATTCAGAGCTCTAAACATTTTTTATGGAACTTTCTTCATTTTCAAAAACAACATGGATCAAATTAGTCACCAGGTATCAGAGCAAGGGAAACTTCTGTCAGTAAAAGTTGAAAGTGGATCCTGAAACAAAGAAATGCTTATGCTTACTAACGATAGCAACAGGAGGCAGTCAAATGCCTAGGCAGATAGGGTAGGGCCAGGTACCTGGTGAAATCCCACCTCCAAGCCAGATACAGTTCAAAACCTGAAAGCCAAGCTACAGGTTAAATCCCCTGACCAGAGTGAGAACCTGTTTGGCACGCTTTCCTCTGGACTGATCCTCTCACCCTTCACCTATTTTATATACACCCACCCTTTCCTAATTGGTTTTCTACACTGTCATGCCCACCTTTGAGTGGTGTCCTTGCTTTAAACTTTTTTGTATAATTACAAACCAATCAGCATGCACTCCCCATTCTGTACCTATAAACAACCCAAACTCAATCAGTGCAGGAGGAGACAGCCGGACTTAAGGGAGATGGCCAGACTTTGGGGAAGACAGCTGGACTTCGGGGAAGAGATGACTCGACTTTGGGGAAGATGACCTGCCCTTCTGGTCCCCTCTCTAGCTATCCTCTCCACTGAGAGACATTTTCATTGTTCAATAAAATTATCTGCCTTCACTATCCTTCAATTGTCCAATTGACCTCATTCTTCTTGGATGCCAGACAGGGGCCCACCAAGTGTGGGTAACCAGAATGCTGTCACGCTGGCCCTTTGCCCTCGCCAGCAGAGGGCAACTGCCCCACATAATGAGGCAAGGGGCCAACTGAGCTGCTAACACACCACCGTCCACAGAGGGCAGAACTAAGAGAGCACTGTAACACCCACTCTGGGGATTCGGGGTCACAGGCACCCTCACCTGGGTTCCTCCATGGGCCCTTCATGGAGGTTGCTCCTGGAAGCTCCCAGAGTGGCTGGCCGGATCCCACGCTCACTAGCTCATGCCTAGTCTGGCCAGAGACCCCACACAGAGCTTGCTCCTGCTGGCACTCGGAGCCGTGCTGGCCAGATCCCGCACTCGCTCACTCACACCTGGGCATGAAGCTTGCTCCTGCCAGCACCTGGAGCAGCCAGCCAGATCCCACACTTGCTCACTCACGTGCTCCCTCCTACAAGGGGTTGAGCATGGCAGGCCAAGTAAATGGGATACCCCTGTCACAAGTCCAGCAAAGGGGCTGAGAAAAATCTTCCATCATTAATATCATTAGAGTGCTAACTAGCAGAAGAACAAAGGACTAGCCTTTCTATACATACTATCCATATGCCAGGTTTTAGATATGTTCTCAGATTTAATGAGCTTAAAACTGTTAAATACTTTGTGATTTTTAAAAGGGTGAAACAAGCCATTATTTTAATTAAGATGATATATTTGGAAATATTCAGTAAAGTATCAAGTACCTTGAAAATGTAAAGCATTACTTTACTATTCCATCTTCAAAGAAAACATGTAAAAAACAGCTGAAAAGTTAAAGAAGGGCAACTGGTATTTTCCCTACTTCATTATTTTTATGTACTGATTCAGTATAGTCTTGAAGAAAATAAAACGTCTTGTGAATAACAGTAAGAGATTTCTGGGTTTGTTTGTTTGTTGAGTTTGAATTCGAGTTTGGATAGTAGCATTTACTTTATTTTTTTTTCTTTTTTTTTTTT
>NW_012116265.1:26515721-26529169 GCF_000951035.1 Colobus angolensis palliatus
TCAGTTCAAAATGCAGAAATCACCGGTCTTCTGTGTCCTTCGCGCTGGGAGTTGGAGACTGGAGCTGTTCCTATTCGGCCATCTTGCTCCGCTACCCTAGCATTTACTTTAAACTATAATAAACAATTTCTAATTTTTTTTAGCAATCTCAGATCCTGTTCACAAACATTTTTCCTCTCTTCCTAGACTCAAAAAAATTATACCATATGTGATTTTACGGGCTGCCGGGAGTTAAATTTCATTGTTTTTTCAGGTTTATTTAGTGGGTGAAAATATTTCAACATTAATAATTTTTAGCTTCAGATAGTCTAGCTCTGAATTCTAGCACCCAAACCACAAAATTTCAAGTTGTGTTCAGTTTCCAGCTTCTACCCCAATGGTGGTTAGAAAGAGAAAACATGCCAAACCAGAATAGGCTAAGTTATTTGCTTCTTGGAAACTCAGACTGAATACAATATTTACACACCAAAAACACCGGTAAAAAAAGCAATTCACTTCATATAGTTAGAGCCAAAGTTTCAACAACCTGCTTGAGAAATGTAAAAGAACTGAAAAAAAGTCAGTAGTGAACATCACTAAAATATCAGCAAAGGAGCAAATGTTAATAATTGGTTTGAAGAGGAAAGAGAATTATTCCCAAGAAAAAGTCTAATTGTACTAAAGTAAAAATGAAGCCTCCTCATCTTAAAATTTACATGGCTGAGAGGAACGTAAAATCTGGACCAGTTAGGACCTAAAATCTTATCAAGTTAACTCTCCTCACATTCAAGATGAGGGCAACTGGACAGGGTAATCTGCCAAGCCAATACCTGGCAGAAGCAATTTAAGGATGCCTGGCTCTGATCTGAAACCAGTGAGCATGTTTTTAATGACCTCCAGCATCTAACTACTTGTCTCCATTTGCTCAACAATTATGTAGAAATACGAGTAGGTCTTCAGACCTACCTAACTCATTTTTAAAATAACTAACATTCTAAATCCTAAAGCCAAAACCACAAAAAGAAAAAAAAAGAAAGAATCTCAGAAATGCCAGGTTGCATTTTGCCTTGTGAAAGAAACCTTGATCTTAAATTACTTTACACCAACATGTGGAAGAGTTTATGTCTTGGATTCTCTCTACCACTCCCTCCTTTTTCATATTGATCACTGCTGTTTTGGAAGTAAATGGGAAGGCAGGGAAGAAGAGTAGGGATGGGAAAAGAGCAGAATAAGCAGAAGGGAATGGAAATGACAAGTACCTCAGGTTCCACCATTAACAAAAATCAAACAGTATTAAGGGATATAATCATTCATTTAACAACAGTTACTGAACATGTGCCACATAAAAGACCCCAGTAAACCATTACAAAGCAGAATGTTTATTTCTAAATTACAGAGTAAGTGAAGAATTGGGAACAATGGTCCAATCAACCACATATGCTAAACGCCTGTATTAGAACAGAGGCCTGGTTATCCGCCTTTCAAAACATAGGGCAGGATAAACGAATGTCAGCAGACTGTACTCAAAGAACATCCATTTGAAATCTCTGTCTGGTTTTCTTGCTGCTGTTACAACTTGTGGGGCACATCTGAACCTGACTGCAGCCTGAAGAAGACAGGATCCACCTTTGCAGACCTGGAGACCCATGAGCAAAAAAATAAATGTTTGCTGCTGTTGCCAGCAGCCGAAATCAACTAATAAAGTATCTATGTCTTACACTTAACTGTTTCATGTACTTCTATTACATGGCTCATGCTTATAGGCATTTGAGTTTACAATCCCTGCCTTATTATTTCCTGTGGTCATGTAGGCCACAGCTAATCCTGCCAATTATAAAAATAACTTTAATACAAATTGTTCCAAGAAAAAAACTAAGATGCTGGCCAGGTGCGGAGGCTCACGCCTGTAATCCCAGCACTTTGGGAGGCCGAGGCGGGCAGATCACAAGGTCAGGATATCAAGACCATCCTGGCTAACATGGTGAAATCCTGTTTCTACTAAAAATACAAAAAATGTGCTGAGTGTGGTGGCAGGTGCCTGTAGTCCCAGCTACTCAGGACGCTGAGGCAGGAGAATGGCGTGAACCCGGAGGCAGAGCTTGCAGTGAGCCAAGATTGTGCCACTGCCTGGGTGACAAAGCGAGACTCTGTCTCAAAAAAAAGAAAAAAAGAAAAAACTAAGATGCTAAAATAGAACTCTGTCATCCTGTCTTTATCTCTAACATTTGGGAATAGTAGGGGAGTCACTTCCAAAACCAAACTGCTCCACTAAAAGCAGATACCTCACCTCCCAAAGTCATGAACAAAGTATAGAAATGACTCCAGAAATACAAACAATGCAGAAATGTGCTATGTCACTTCTCATTACTTACAGCAAGGATCCAGATATAATCATCATTCTTAGCATTGCACAGATTTAGCAGTGCTTCTGTTTTACTATCCTAGAGGTACACATGAGTTGAACTATGCAGATATTACATCTCTCTGTGTTGAACTGAGTTCTCTGGTCCTGTATTCTAGATTATATTACAGTATGAAAATAACATTTGTTTAAGATACAGGATCTCACCCCAGGCTGAAGTACAGTGGTGCAATCATAGTCCACTGCAGGTTTGAACTCAAGTGATCCTCCTGCTTCAGTCTCCCAAGTAGCTGGGACTACAGGCATGCACCACCACACCTAACTAATTTTTTTTTTTTTTTACTTTTTGTAGAGCTAGGGTCTTGCTATGTTACTCAGGCTGGTCTCAAACTCCTGGTCTCAAGCGATCCTCCTGCTTCAGCCTCCCAAAGTGCTGGGATTATAGGCATGAGCCACCACACCTGGCTGAAAATACCTTTTTTGATGATATCTTCAAATTATTATTTTTTTTTTTTTTTGAGACGGAGCCTTACTCTGTTGTCCAGATTGGAGTGCAGTGGTGCAATTTCAGCTCACTGCAACTTCTGCCTCCTGGGTTCAAGCGATTCTCCTGCCTCAGCCTTCCAAGTAGCTGGGACAACAGGTGCATGCTACCACACCCAGCTAATTTTTGTATTTTTGGTAAAGGTGGGGTTTTACCATGTTGGGCAGGCTGGTCTCGAACTCCGGGCCTCAAGTGATCTGCCCATCTCGGCCTCCCAAAGTACCGGGATTACAGGCGTGAGCCACTGCGCCTCACCTATATCTTTAAATACAACTTTAATTTTACCTGTTCACAATAGCACCTATCTCATGCATTCTTAGCATGGGTGATATTAACCCCAAGGGTAAAAGTTGGTTTTGGAGGAAGGGGAAGATTTTACTCTTTATGTATAAAGCACAGATATTTATACAGTACAAAAACAGATACACAGTATATGTGTGGTAGAAAAATTTCACTGGAGGGTGTGGTTAAGAAAAAATTGTTAAAAAGGCTTCTTAGGAGACAATAATGAAAAAATGAATGAGGAACACCGATCTATATTATCTCATATGAGAAGGCTACCAAACTGATTTGATCTCCACATAATACAAACTTTGAGGAGTTTGCTCTTCTCAGGGAATGGAACAATGCCCTGTAGTTCACTTCCTTCAGCAGTTCAGCAGAGTTGGTGTCTCTGATTTCTCCTCTGCTGCTTCTGCTTTAGGAATGAATAGTACTTCTCTACTTCCACTTTTCATCTTGGTGTTGTAACTGAATATGCAAGTATACCTAGATTCAGTGACATTCACGTAAGTCAAAACTGATGATAAATACCTAGGAAATTTTGAAGTTAAAGTCAGGAAAGAGCAACTATAAAAATGACACCAAAATATTTCCAGATTGATTCTTACTCTCTCAATCTCCAGATCCACTGTAATTTCACTCGATCAGTTGTCTTACCCCACCCACCCACCAGATCTATCTGACATTTATCTAGGACACTCGGCTTGACCTTTTAACCAGAAACAAAGATTGTGCAATGCAGTTAATTAGGCACCTTCATTGACACCTGTATTTTATTAGTTCCCTACTGCTTCATAACAAATTACCACAAACTTGGCAGCTTAAACAGCATCCATTTATTATGTTACAGTTCTATAGGTCAGAAGTCCAGATAGGGTTGGCTACGTTCTCTGCTCAAGGTCTTACAAGGTTGAAATCAAGATCTCAGCTGAGCTGGGCTCTTATCTGGAGGTTGAGAGTAAGTATCAACTTCCAAGTTCATTCAGGCTGTTGGCAAAATCTATTTCTCTGCAGTTCTAGGTCTGAGGTCCCTTTCTTGCTCTCATCTCAGGGCCATTCACTGCTTCTAGAGGCTGCCTACATTCCTTCAATCATGGCCACTCCATTTTCAAGGCAGCAATGGCATCCTGAGTCCTTCTTGGGTTTTAAACTTTTCTTCCTTCCCCTTTTTAATAGCCAGAGAAAGCTCACTACTTCTAAGGATTCATATGATTAGATGCAAATAATCTCCCCATCTTAAAGTCAACTATGCCATATAACATATAATAATCATGGGAGTGATATCTCATCATATTCAAAGGTTCCAGGGATTAGGGCAGAACATCTTTGAGAGGCCATTTAAGAAACTCTGCCTACTACAACATTTCTAAGAATAGAATGGTCATAAATTTTTTTAATCATACACATACACACATGCATACATATACATGTATACACACGTGCATATATTAGTGGTAGGCAACCTCTAAGACTCAATGGTACTCACCTTTGTTATTCATGCCTTTCTGTAGTCTCCTCCCACACTGTATCAGGTTTGTCTGTGACTAACAGAATACAGCAGAAATGATGGTATGTAACTTCCAAGGCTTTGTCTTAAAAGAAATTGTCATTTCTACCCTGTACTCTTGGATCACGTACTCCACAGAAAGTCAGCTGTTGTGTTATGAAAACACTCAAGCAGTCCTGTGGAGAGGTTCACACTGCAAAGAACTGCCTACAGCCAGGACAGACTTCTCAGCCATGTAAGCCATGTAAGGAAGCCATCTTGGAAGCTCAACCCCACATGGAGTCGGGGATCCCCACTGACCTTGGATCCCTCAGTTCTCTGGTGCCAGCTGTCATAGCCCCACCAAGGGAGGCCAAGCTCTTTCGCATAACTCTAGGACAGAAGCCACATCCACAGAGCTTAGGAGCAGTCAGACTGCAGGCCCTGCCTCTGCTATTCCTTGCCAGGCAAGGCCACTGGCCTGGGCCCCCAGCATACCCGCTCCACCACCATCTGAGCACTCCGGTCAGTCGGTCATGGCTCTGGCTCTGTATTTCACTGGGTCAGAGCTCCCAGCAGTAACTGACAGGCTCACTGCAACTGCCTCTCCCAGGTCCTTGCTCCTGCTGCCCTCAGGCTGGGGAGGGAGTGAAGAGCCTGAGAGCAAGTAGACCTCCAGGAGGATGCAGCTGCCTTCAGGAAAGGTGGCCAGACTCTTTTCTCTCAGAGGCCCAGCCCGGTGCTGCTCCTCACAGGGCAGGGCCTCCTGACTTGGGCCCCCAGCACAGCCACCCCTACCCCTACATGTGAGTAGTGGCTCTGCTTCTCTGGGTGGAGCTTCCAAAGGCAACTGACAGGCCCTCTGCCACTGCAGCTGCTGCAGTACCCACCCTTGCTACTTCTAGGCTAGGGAGGGAACAAAGAGCTTGATCGCTTTCGAGCACCTCCATCAGCAGAGAGAAGTACCCAACCTGCTCCCCATTCCCTCTTCCCAGGTGCACCCGCCACCACCATCACTCCCAAAGGCAACGGAACAGGTCCTCTGCCGCGGGCACCCCTGCTGCCTCCAGGCTAGGGAGAGAAACTCCAGTGCCAGCAGCTACCCTTCAGAGAGGTGGCCAGACTGCTTTCCACATGACCCCCTTCCTCCACTGCCCCCTCCCAAACCAGGGCTGCTGCCTTCTGGCATCCACTGCACCGACCCCACCCCTACATGAGCATTTCAGTCATGGCCCAGAGCCCTATCAAAAACCTTACCCCCACAGACCTGTGATCTTCCCTGGGGCTCCCACCACCTAAGTGCCCTGCCTGAGAGTTCAGCCCCTCACCCAGGTATCAGCCCTCACCCCTTTCCCTCACAGTCAGGACCTGAGGCTCCCCAACAATCCAACCCCATCAAGATTCATACAGGAGGTCCAGCTGGCCATCTAGGGGCTAGGGAGTTACAGATCTCCCTACCCTATTCCAATTTTGCGAGTGCTTTACCACATCTCCCATTGCCTGAGGTTGGATGGACAGACACAACCAGCCAACACCACCACAACCAACACACCGCTGCAGAAGTCCAAAGATGGAGTCCCCCAACCCCGCTCTTAAATGAAGAAGAATCATAACATTGGAGAGCAGAGGACCACACAGCTACCTATACTAAGCTAAGTGATGAAGTTCTGCCCCAAAAACCACTCCCCTGGAGAGTCAAAAATTAGACATTTCCTAAGGCTCTCAACCATATGGTGGTCTGGAGATAGGATGCAGTGTGTGTCTGATTCAGGAGTCAAGAGCTCTAGAACAAGGGTGTGACTGGGCAACAATCTACATTCCAGCCTATCTAGAAGGGGCTCATGTAGCACCCTAAACTCCCACAGAGACTGTGGCACAATTCACTAGGAGCTTTTCCTTGCCACCCTCATCAGGGTTGGGGACTACACGTGACATAGGGGTATTTGTGGATAAGCCAGGAGATCCAGTCTATCCAGCTATGTCCCCAGCACTCCCATAAAATGGGAAGTACATGGTATGAAGCACTCCACAGTCTAGCCTAATAGCTGAAACAACAGAGAACTCTTCACAGTAAACAAATATCAAGTACATAACTGTCTGCTTCCACCACCCCTGACTCTCACCCATAAGCATCATCTACCAGTCCATAGGATGAACTCCACAGTCCAATATACAACCTGCTGACAGAACATAAGGCCATGGAAACAAAGACAAAAGACCCTACTCAACATACTCTTAAGTCACACCCTTTAGTGAGTGGGGAAAGGAAAGGGGAAAACAACAATATTAATACAAGGAAAGAAAGGGAAAGAAAACCCTACCTGCATGAAAATATCTCCAAAAATGTGAAGTGCCAGCCAGGCACAGTGGTTCATGTCTATAATCCATCCCAGCACTCCAACCCTGGAGGCCAAAGCAGAAGGATTACTTGAGCCCAGGAGTTCAAGACCATGGTGGGACACTGTCTATACAAAGAATTAAAAAATTAGCCAGGCATGATGGCACACGCCTACAGTCCCAGCTACTTGGAAGGCTGAGGCAGGAGGATTGCTTCAGCCTGGGAGGTCGAGGCTGCAGTGGGACATGGTTCGTGCACTTCAGCCTGTGAAGTGAAAGAGTGTGATTGTGAAAGAGCGAGAACCTGTCTCAAAAAACAAAAATTTACAAGTGCCAACACCTACAAATGAGAAGGAAACAACATAAGAATTTTGACAGCAGAAAAATCCAATTTGTGTAACACCACTGAAGAATCACAGTAGCTCTCTAGGAATGGTCCCCAACCAAAATGGCAACTCAGAAATGTCAGATAAATAATTCAAAGCATGGATTGAAAGAAACTCAAAGATATAAAAGAAAAGACTGAAAATCAACACAAAGAAACTATTAAAACAATCCAGGAAATGAAAAAAGAGATAAACATCTTAAAAAGGAACCAATTGGAGCTTCTGGAACTAAAAACTTCACTTTATGATTGTCAGGCTATTGAAAGATTTATCAATAGACTAGACCAAGCAGGATATTTCAAACTAACCCATACAGACAAAAGTAAAGAAAAAGAATTTTAGGCCAGGCACAGTGGCTTACGCCTGTAATCCCAGTACTTTGGGAGGCTGAAGTGGGCAGATCACCTGAGGTCAGGAGTTTGAGATCAGCCTGACCAACATGGTGAAAACCCGCCTCTACTAAAAAGGTACAAAATTAGCTGGGTGTGATGGTGCATGCCTGTAATCCCAGTTACTCGGGAGGCTGAGGCAGGAGAATTACTTTTACCCAGGACACGAAGGTTGCAGTGAGCTGAGTTTGCGCCATTGCACTCCAGCCAGGGCAACAAGAGCAAAACTCCATCTCAAACAAAAAAAGAATAAAGAATTTTATTTTATAAAATGAACAAGGTCTTTGATAAGTGTGGGATTACATAAAGCAGCAACCAAACCTATGAATTACTGGCATTCCTGAGAGAGAAGGAGAAAAAGTTGACAACCTGGAAAACATACTTGATGGAATAATTTAAGAAAATTTCCCTAATCTTGCTAGAGATATAGATATCCAGGTACAGAAATGCAGACAACATAATGACCATCCCAAAGGTACACAGACATTCACCAAGGTCAACGCAAAAGAAAAAAGTCTTAAAGGCAGCAAGAGAAAATGGTAATGCACGGGCAGAAGGAACCCCATCAGACTTGCACCAGACATCTCAGCAGAAACCTTGCAAGTCAGAAGAGAGTGGGGACCTATTTTCAGTGTCTTTAAAGAAAAGAAATACCAACAGAGAATTTCATTTTCTACAAACTAAGCTTCATAAGTGAAAAATAAATAAATCCCTTCTCAGACAAGAAAACACTGAGGGAATTTGTTTCAACTAGAACAACCTTTTAAGAAAAGGTCCTTAAGGAAGTGCTAAAAATGGAATGGTAAGAACAACACCAGCTACCACAAAAACACACTTACGTACATAGCCCACAGGCACTATAAAGTAACTACGCAATCAAGTCTACATAATAACCAGCCAACAACACAATGACAGGATCAAAGTCCCATATATCATTACTAAACTTCAATGTAAATGGGCTAAACACCCCACTTAAAAGACACAAAATGGTAAGCTTGAAAAAAAAGACAAGACTCAACCACCTGTTGTCTTCAAGAGACCCATCTGACATGTAAGTAAGTAAGGCTCAAAGTAAAAAGGGATAAGAAAGAGCTAGCAGGCAAATGGATAACAAGTAGAAGTCACTATTCTTATACCAGATAAAACAGACTTTAAATCATAACTAAGAAAGACACAGAAGGGTATTACATAATGATAAAGGGTACAATCCAGCCAGGCACGGTGGCTCATGCCTATAATCCCAGCACTTTAGGAGGCCGAAGCAGGCAGATCATGAAGTCAGGAGATTGAGACCATCCTAGCCAACACTGTGAAACCCCATCTCTACTAAAAAGACAAAAATTAGCTGAATGTGGTGGCACATGCCTGTAATTTCAGCTACTCGGGAGGCTGAGGCAAGAGAATCACTTGAACCAGGGAGTCGGAGGTTGGAGTGAGCAGAGATCATGCCACTGCACTCTAGCCTGGCGACAGAGCGAGACTCCATCTTAACAACAACAACAAAAAGTGTACAATCCAACAGGAAGACTTAACTATCCTAAATATATACCCATCCGAGATTGGAGCACCCAGATTCATAAAACAAGTTCTTCTTGACTGATAAAAAGACTTAGCCACACAAAAACTGTGGGGGCGGGGGCTTCAACACTCCACTGACAGTGACAGAAAGATCATCAAGGCAGAAAAATAACAGAGAAACTCTGGACTTAAACTTGACACTTGACCAATTAAACCTAACAGATATCTATAGAATGACCCACACACCAAACAAAAAATATACATTCTTCTCATCTTTACAAGGAACATATTCTAAGAGCAACCACATGTTTGGTCATAAAATAAGTGTCAATAATTTTTTTAAAAAATTGAAATCATACCAAGCACACTATCAGACCACAGTGCCAAAAAAATAAAAATGAATATCATGAAGATCTCTCAAAACTGCACAGATATGGAAAGGACACAACTTGCTCCTGAATAACTCCCAGGTGAACATTAAATTAAGGCAGAAATCAAAAAATATTCTTTGATATGAATGAAAACAGGAACACAACTTCCCAAAATCTCTGGGAAGCAGCTAAAGCAGTATTAAGAGGAAAGTTTATAACACTAAATTTCTCCATCAAGAAGTTAGAAAGACTTCAAATTAACATTTTAACTTTGCACCTAATGGAATTAGAAAAAAAAAAAAAAAAAGAATAAACCAACCCCAAAACTACCAGAAGAAAATAAATGCCTAAAATTAGAGAAAAGACTCTGGGGCAAGATGGCCAACTAGATGCAGCCAGGAGGAACACATGCCACCAAGTGACAAGGACTTTGGGAAGACTGGCGCATTCCGAGATCTTTGGAGGGAAGGCAATGAGAATTGACAGAGGGAGGATACAGATGCTGGGCTGAAGAAAGAAGAAGCTGCAAACCCTGCACTGGGCTATCCCACTCTGCCACAGCTGCGGCGTGAGTGTAACCCCACCACTGCATAGCCACTGCCAGTGCAAACGTGCATATGGAGGACACCAACACTTACTTCTGGCCCCCAAGGACTCCTGAGGAAGGGGTGAGTTAAAGAGATGAAAAACAAACCCCTCTCACCACAGACCTCTGAAATCCTAGCAGGAGACCCCATGACCACTCCAGGGCGTGGACACTTGAGCTGGCTGGGAGAGGTGCTTAGAGAGGTGGTAGGGGTAGGACTTTAGTGCAGAACCCAGAGGGTTTGGTGCAGTAATGTCTGCAGTGGAGCAAACCAGGGTTGTCCATCACTCAAGGCTCACCATGCTCTCCTAGGAGACTTTAGCCTTAGAGGAATTGTCAAATCTGAACAGATCGTGGTGGTCTTGCATATGAAATGGAGCCAGTCCAATCGAAGCACCCCTTGTCTGTTGGCCTCTCCCAGGGTCCCAACCTGGTAGAGCACACTTGCAGTGTACCCTCAGATGTCCAACCGAGGTGCCTCCAGGGGGCCCACATCATAGGTCCTTCACTGGCAGATAGTGCCTGACTGTCAAGAGCTCCAGCAGAGCAGCCTCCGCTGAGGCACACCAGACCACCCACACCGTCCACTGACTGCAGCCACCTCTGTGCTGCTTTGCCAGCAGGAACACACACACGCCCGCCCCCACCCCCCACCCTACCGTTTTGCTGGCGCACGTGTGGGTAGACCTCACCTCCCCTCCACCGCCGGCACCCATGTGCACATGCATCCCACTGTGCCACAGCTGCAACGTGAGTGTAACCCCATCACTGTGTGGCCATTGCCAGTGCAAACGCACCTACGGAGGACAGTGACCCACACACCACCCCACACTGCCACCAGCACGAACACACACATGGAGACTGGCAGCCCTGTACCTGCCAGCACCGCACTATCCCCCGTGCCAACACAGTCACCAGTGTGAATGTGCACACAAAGGCTGGCAGCCCTGTACCCACCAGCACCCCGTCCAAGCCAAGGAGCATGCATCCCACCATAATGCAGCTGCTTTTGGCACATGTGAACAAGCACAGATCCCACTGCCACCACCCCAGCAATGCATTTTGGCTGGCACCACCCATCAGTGTTGTGGCCAGAGATCCAAGAACACCTGGGCCCCTCTAACACAGAAGGTTCCTAACCTGAAGGGCCCAGAGAACAAAGCTGGGGGCCTGAATTCAAATTCAAGAAATGCAGAGAACCTCTGTGAGATACTACCCAAGATGATCATCCCCAAGACACAGTCATCAGATTCATCAAAGTCAAAATGAAGGAAAAAAATGTTAAAGGCAGCTAAAGAGAAGGGGCAAGTCACCTACAAAGGGAACTCCATCAGGCTCACAGTGAACCTTTCAATAGAAACTCTACAAGCCGGAAGAGATTGGAGGACTATATTCAACATTCTTAAGGAAAAGAAATTCCAGTCATGAATTGTGTGTGTGTGTGTGTGAGACAGGGTTTCACTCTGTCACCCAGGCTGGAGTGCAGTGGCATGATCACAGGTCACTGCAGGAATGACCTCCTGGGCCCAAGCAGTCCTCCCACCTCAGCCTCCCGAGTAGCTGGGACTACAGGCACATGCCACCATGCCCGACTAATTTTTGCATTTTTTGTAGAGACGGGGTTTCACCATGTTGCCTAGGCTGGTCTCAAACTCCCGGGCTCAAACAATTCACCTGCCTCAGCCTCCCAAAGTGCTAGGATTACAGGCGTGAGCCACCACACCCAGCCCCAACCAAGAATTTCATATGCAGCCAAACTAAGCAAAGGAGAAATAAGATCCTTTTCAGATAAACAAATGCTAAGGGAATTTGTTACCATAAGACCTGCCTTACGAGAGGTCCTGAAGGGAGTGTTAAATATAAAAAAGAAAGACCATCACCAGCCACCACAAAAACACACTTAAGTACATAGACCATTGCCACTATAAAACAACAACACAAACAAGTATGCATAATAACCAGCTAACAACACAATGATAATATCAAATCCACACGTGAATATTAATGTTGAATGTAAATGAGCTAAATGCCCCAATTAAAAGGCACAGAGTGGCAAGTTGGACAAAGTGGCAAGACTCACTGGTGTGCTATCTTCAAGAGACCCATCTCACATGCAATGACATCCATAAGCTCAAACTAAAGGGATGCAGAAAAATCTACCAAGCAAACAGAAAATAGAAAAAGTAGGGGTTGCTATTATAACAGACAAAGCCAACTTTAAACCAGTAAAGATAAAAAAAAAAAAAAAAAAAGACAAAGAAGGGCACTATATAATAGCAAAGCATTCAATTCAACAAAAGACCTAATTATCCTATATATGCAGCAAACATAGGAGCACCCAGGTTTATAAAGCAAGTTCTTAGAGACTTATGAAGAGACTGCATAATAATAGTGTGAGACTTCAACACCCCACTGACATTATAAGACAGACCATTAAGACAGAAAACCGATAAAGAAATTTAAGACCTGAACTCAACACTTGACCAAATGAACCTAATACACATCTACAGAACTCTCCACCCAAAAACAACAGAATATATATTCTTTTCATCTGTACAGGGCACATGCTGTAACACTGACCACACAATCAACCATAAAACAATTGTCCACAAATTAAAAAAAAAAACTGCAATCATACCAATCACACTCTTGGACCACAGCACAATAAAAACAGAAATCAATACTAAGAAAATCACTTAAAAACCACACAATTACATGGAAAAATAAACAACCTGCTCTGGAATGACCTTTGGGTAAACAAAGGAATTAAGGCAGAAATCAAGAAATTCTTTGAAACTAATGAGAATAAAGGTACAACATACCAGAATCTCTGGGACACAGCTACAGCAGTGTTAACAGGGAAGTTTATAGTGTTAAATGCCCATATCAGAAAGTTCAAAAGTTCTCAAGTGAATAACCTAACATCTCACCTAGAGGAAACAGAGAAGCAAGAGCAAACCAACCCCAAAGTTAGCAGAAGGTAAGAAATAACCAAAATCAAAGCTGAACTAAACAAAATTGAGATGTAATAATAATAATAATAATTAGATCAAAGAATCAAGGAGTTTGTTCTTTGAAAGAATATATAAGATAAACTGCTAGCTAGACTAATAAGAAAAAAAAAAGATCCGGCCGGGCGCGGTGGCTCAAGCCTGTAATCCCAGCACTTTGGGAAGCCGAGACGGGCAGATCACGAGGTCAGGAGATC
>NW_012116265.1:26529782-26596048 GCF_000951035.1 Colobus angolensis palliatus
CAAAAAAAAGAAAAAAAAAAAAACCTAGAAGAAATGCATAAATTCCGAGAAACATGCAACCTCCCAAGATTGAACCAGAAAGAAACTAAACTAATGAAAAGATCAATAATGAGGTCCGAAATTGAATGAGTAATAAAAAGCCTACCAAGCAGAAAAATCCCAGGACCACACATGTTCACAGCCTAATTCTACCAGATGTATAAACAAGCGCTTATACCATTCCTACTGACAATGTTCCAAGAAACTGAGGAAGAGGGACTCCTCCATAACTCATTCTGTAAGACCAGTATCAGCCTGACACCAAAATCTGGCAGAGACACAATGTAAAACAAAGCATCAGGTCAATATCCCTAATGAATATGGATGCAAAACATCTGCAAGAAAGTATGAGCACACTGAATCCAGCAACACATCAAAAAGTTAATACATCATGATTAAGTAAGCTTTATTCCTGGGATGCAGGGCTAGTTCAACATATGCAAATCAATAAATGTTATTCACAACATAAACAGATTTAAAGCAAAAACCATATGATCATCTCCATAGACACAGAAAAAGCTGTCAGCATAATCCAACACCCCTTCATGGTAAAAACCTTCAACAGACTAGGCATCAAAATGAACATACCTCAAAATACTAAGACCCATTTATGACAAACCCAAGCCAACATCATTCTAAACAGGCAAAATTTGGGAGAACTAGAACAAGACAAGGATGTCCAGTCTTGCCACTCCTATTCAACATTGTACAGGAAGTCCCAGCCAGAGCAATCAGGCAAGAGAAAGAAATAATGCACGGTGGCACATGCCTGTAATCCCAGAATTTTGGGAGGCCTAGACAGGCAGATCACTTGAGGTCAGGAGTTCAAGACCAGATTGGCCAATATGGTGAAACCCCATCTCTACTAAAAATATTAAAAATTAGCTGGGAGTGGTGGTGCACACCTAAGTCCCAGCTACTTGAGAGGCTGAGGTAAGAGAATCACTTGAACCCAGGAGGTTAAGGTTGCAGTGAACCAAGATCATGCCACTGCACTCCAGCCTAGGCGACAGAGTGAGACTCCATCTCAAAAAGGAAAAAAAAACAAGAAACAAAAGGCATCAAAACAGAAAAAAAGTAAAATCATCTTTCTTCACTGACAATATGATTTTATACTAGAAAACCCTAAAGACTGCTCCAAAAGGCTCCCAGAACTGATAAATGACTTTAGTAAAGTTTCAGCCTACGAAATCAATGCACAAAAATCAGTAGCTTTTCTATACACCAATAACACTCCAGCTGAGAGCCAAGTCAAGAATACAATCCCATTTACAATAGCTACACACAAAAAAATAAAATATCTAGGAATACATCTAATCAAGGAGGTGAACAATCTCTGGAAGAAGAACTATAAAACACTGCTGCAAGAAATCATAGATGATAAAAACAAATGAACAAACATTCCATACTCATGGATGTAAAGAGTCAGCGCCGTTAAAATGGCGTATTACCCAAAGCAATGTACAGGTTCAAATTACCAATGTCATTTTTCATAGAATTAGAAAAAACTATTCTAACATTCACATGGGAAGTTCGAGTCTGAAAAGCCAAAGCAATCCTAAGCAAAAAGAACAAAGCCAGAGGCATCACACTACGTGACTTTAAACTATAGTAACCAAAACAGCATGGTACCGGTACAAAAACAGACACGTTGATCAATGGAACAGAATAGAGAACCCAGAAATGAAACCACACACTTACAACCTCTGATCTTTGACAAAGTTAACAAAAATAAAAAATGGGGAAAGGACCCCCTATTCAGTAAATGCTGCTGGGATTACCTGCTAGCCATATGCAGAAGAATTAAACTGGACCCCTACCTTTTACCATACACAAAAATTAACTCAAAGATGGGTCAGCAATTTAAATGTGAGACCCAACCCATAAAAATCCTAGAAGAAAACCAAGGAAAATCTATTCTGGACATCAGCCTTGGCAAAGAATTAATGGCTAAGACCTCAAAAACAATTGTAACAAAAATAAAAATTGACAAGTGGGATCTAACTAAAGAGCTTCTGCACAGAAAAAGAAACTATCAACAGAGTAAACAGACACCCTACAGAATAGGAGAAAATATTCACAAACTAGGCATGTGACAAAGTTCTAATATCCAGATTCTATAAGGAACTTAAATCAACAAGCAAAAAACGACTCCATTAAAAGTGGGCAAAGGACATGAACAGACACTTCTCAAAAGAAGACATACATGTTGCCATCAAATATATGAAAAAATGTTCAACATCCCTAAACATTAGAGAAATGCAAATAAAAACCACAATGAGATACCATCTCACACCAGCCAGAATGGTTATCATTAAAAAGTCAAAATGGCCAGGCACAGTGGCTCATGCCTATAATCTCAGCAATCTGGGAGGCTGAGGTGGACAGATCAGTTGAGGCCAGGAGTTTGAGACCAGTCTGGCCAACATGGTGAAACCCCATCTCTACTAAAAAATACAAAAAAGTTAGCTGGCCGTGGTGGCACACACCTGTAATCTCAGCTACTCAGGAGGTTGAGGCACGAGAATCGCTTGAACCTGGGAGGCAGAGGTTGCAGTGAGCTGAAAGTGCCACTGCCCTCTAGCCTGGGCAACAGAATGAGACTCTGTCTCAAAAACAAACAAACAAAAAAAAAAGTCAAAAAATAATAGATGCTGGCCAGGCTGCAGAGAAAGAGAAAAGGGAATGCTTATACACTGTAGGTGGAAATATAAATTAGTTCAACCACTGTTCAAATGAGTTTGGAGATTTCCCAAATAACTTAAAACAGAGCTACCATCTGACACAGCAATCTCATTGCTGGACATATACACAAAGGAAAACAAATCACTCTACCAAAAAGACATACGCACTTCTATGTTCACTGCTACACTATTCACAATAGCAAAGACATGGATCAACCTAAGTGTCCATCCATGGTAGAGTAGATAAAGAAAACGTGGTAAATATATACCATGGAATACTACACAGCCATAAAAAGAACAAAATCATGTCCTTTGCAGCAACACGGATGCAGCTCTTGGTCATTATCCTAAGTGAATTAACACAAGAACAGAAAACCAAAGACTGCATGTTCTCACTTATAAGTGGGAGCTAAACAATGGGTATACATGGATATAAAGATGGGAACAATCAACACTGGAGATTATTAGAAGGAGGAAGAAGGGAGGGGATAAAAGGCTAAAAAAGCTACCTATGGGGGACTATGTTCAGTACCTGAGAGACGGTATAAATAGTACCCCAAACCTCAGCATCACGCAATATACCAATGTAACAAACCTGTACATATACCACCTGAACCTAAAATAAAATAGGGCACCCAATTATTAGAGAATAATCATTCTTTTCAAGCACACATGCAACATTTATCAAAGTTGATCACAAACTTAACCTTAAAAGATGTCTCAGGGAACTTCAAAGAATCAATATCATGCAAAGTTATCTGACAAAAATGCAATTACATTAATAATGTAATTAAAAGAAATTTTTAAAATTAAATAATTTAGATATTTTAAAATTCCAAATGATTCATGCATCAAAGAAGCAATTGTGATGGGAATGTTTCAATACTTTTAGAACAGAATAAAAATGGAAATACTATATATCAAAATAGAATGCTTCAAGAAAAATTCAGTCTTAAAAGGTCAGAGTAAAAAGAAAAACTGAAAATTAATAGATTAAATGTGTAATTTAAGAAGTTAGATTTAAAAAAACCCACCAAAAAATTAAATAAAAGGAGATAGTAAGAAAATGGCAGAAATAAAGGAGGTAGAAGACGAACAAATAATAGAGAGGACCAACAAAGAACAACAACAAAATGCAGAGTTCTTTAAAATGATGACAAAAGTACTCAAACCTCTGATAAGATTTTTTTTTAAAAGAGAGGGAGAAATAAAACAAAGTAAGTAATATCAGAAATGGAAAGGGGGACAAAAACCACTTGTAAAACCAGATTTAAGAGCTGGAAGATTATAATGAATAACTTTATTATAATAAATTTGAAAATATAAAGAAAATGGACAAATTCCTAAAAATCTCATTCACTGAAACTAATCAAGAAGAAATAGAAAATGTGAGTAGTCCTATAATCATTAAAGGAATTGAATTTTTTTAAAAATCTTCTAAGAAGGAAAAAGATCAAGATGAGATAATTTTTCAGACAAGTTCTAGCAAATCTTCAAGGAACAAATAATTCCCATCATATGCAAAATATTGCAGAATATTAAAAAAAGAGATATTCCATAATCCATTCTACTAAACTAGTATAAGATAAATACTAATTCAGACAAAGACACTACTAAAAGGAAAATTACAGCTCAATATCTATCCTAAATATTGAAAAATCTTAAATATTAGCAAACTGAATTCAACAGTTTATAAAAAAAGATAATATATCATGACCAAGTTGAACTTGTCCCAAAAATGCAATAGTAGTTTAACGTCAGAAAAATCTATTAAATGTTTCTCACCAAAGAAAAATAGACCAAAGAAAAATAATATAATCATTTCAATCAATGCAGAAAAAAAGGTTTTGTAAAATATAACACCAAATTAGTATTTTAGCTAGGAAATGAAGGAAATTTCCTTATTTCTGATCAAGAATATCTACTTACAGCAAACATCACAGGTTTTTTTTTTTTTTTAATCTAGAAATAATTTTAAACTTACAGGAAAATAGTGTTAATAAAAACAGAAGGCCAGGCGCAGTAGCTCACACCTGTAATCCCAACACTTTGGGAGGCCAAGGCAGAAGGGATCACTTGAGGTCAGGGGTTCAAGACCAGTCTGGGCAACATAGCAAGCTCTCATCTCTACAAAAGATTTTAAAAATTAGCCAGGCATGGTGGTACACACCTGTAGTCCTAGCTACTTGAGAGGATGAGGAAGGAGGATCACTTCACTCAAGGAGTTTGAAGCTGCAGTAAGCTATGGCTGTGCCACTACACTCCAGCCTAGGTGACACAGCTAGACTATGTATTTTTTTTTTAATTTAAAATAAAGATAAATTAAAAATAAATAAAAACAGAATACAGAATATATATGTATTCTTTTCCCACATCCACCCACTGTTAACATTTTGCCCAATTTGCTTTATCATTTTGCTTGCTCTCTTACCTCCACATGTGTGTATGTGCATGCATGTATGATACACAGTATGAAATCAGTATGTCAAGTTACACTCCAATTTTTATTGCAGCACTATTCACAGTACCCAAGAGATGGAATCAATGTAAGTGTCCATCAACAGACAAATGGATAAAGAATATGTGGTACATACATGCAATGGAGTACTATTCAGCCATAAAAAAGAATAAGATTCTGTCATCTGCAACAACATGGATGGAACTGAAGGTCATTAGGTTAAGTAAAATGTCAGACACAAAAAGACAAACATTGTATGGTCTCATTCACATGAAGAAGCTAAAAAAGTTGATCTCATAGAAGTAGAGAGTAGAATAGTGGTTACTAGAGGCTGAGATGGTTAGAGGGAGACAGCCAAAGATTGGTTAGCAGTTACAAAATTACAGCAAGATAGGAGGAATAAGTCTTAGTTTTCTATAGCACTTTAGGGGAACTATAATTTACACTTTATTGTATGTTTTCAAATAGCCAGAAGAGGGGCTTTCGGATGTTCCCAACACACAAAAAAAAGATAAATGTTTGAAGCAATGGATATGCCAATTACCCTGACTTGATCATTATACATTGCACACACATATCAAAATATCACATTGTACCCCATAAATATATACAACTATTGTATCAATTAAAAATTGTAATAAAAGCAAAAAAAAATTCTTTGTTTGAAGATAAATTGATATACTCTCTGTACTCAGTTGAAAAACAAAAAACAAAAAAGATTGAAGAGGCTACCTGTAGCTAGAACAGAAAGGAGAGAATTTGCCCCTACTAAGGAGTCAAAGTACTTATATTCCTATTCTAAGTCAGCCAATTAGATAACAACAAAACACCTAAAAGGCTTGTAACTTCTGTTTGGATGTTTTAAAATCATTAATAAAAGCTAAGTGAAAAAGTATTAAAAATTATTCCAAAACTTAAAAAGTGAAAAGAATTTCCCAGCTAATCTTCTTTAAGTTCAATGTTTTTGCTATTTAAATAAGTAAGTTTATGACTGCGGATCACTAGTGTAATAAACCTTATTTAAGCAAGTGGAACTTCAGCCCAAAAAGTCTATGTAAAATCATATGATTCTGGCACCATCTGGTGGCAGTATATTCCAAAAGCAGAGGCGGTGTGTGTGTGTGTGCATTTTTATTAATAACTAATTCACTCATTTATTACCAACTATTTAATAGGCATCTGCTAGGCATAGTTCATATAAATCTTTACATCTCTCTTGGAAGACAGGAAATAAAATAAAGTATAGTATCTAAAACAGGGTCCCTATCTCCAAGGAAAAAAAATTGACAGTTAAATTATGACTGTCAGAATGTAAGAAAAGAATCTGTTCTTGTTTAGAAGTTTCCTGAAAGTATTTATGCCCCTAGAACTTTCAAGCAAGAAGTCCTTAGGAGTGTATTAATAAACATAGTCTATCAAATCACCACATTGTAAGCAGTTTTCAAGGAAAATAACTGCAGTGGTTTTAAAATGTCCTCAAATTCCTGATACTTCTTCCTTTAAAACGTTGGCCAGGTGTAGTGGCTCACGCCTGTAATCCCAGCACTTTGGGAGGCCCAGGTGAGTGGATCACCTGAGGTCACAAGTTCAAGACCAGCTTGGACAACATGGTGAAACCCCATCTCTAGTAAAAATACAAATATTACCCAGGTGTGGTGATGCGTGCCTGCAATCCCAGCTACTCACTTGAACCTGGGAGGCAGAGGTTGCAACGAGCCAAGATTGTGCCACTGCACTCCAGCCTAGGCAACAGAGAAAGACTCTGCCTCAAAAAAAAAAAAAAAAAAGAGGCTAATTTCCCTTTCCCTAAATGTAGGTTTGACTTAATGACTCACTTCTAATGACAAAAAGTGGCAGAAGTAGGGGCGTGTAACTTCCAAAGCTAGGTTGCCAAAGATATCACCACTTCCATCTTGCCTTCTTCGAAACCACGCACCTGGGGGAAGTCAGCCGTCATGTCATAAGACTCAAAAATCCTGTGGAGAGCCTATCTGGGGAGGTACTGTGGCCTTCTGCCAACCACCAGGACCCATTTTCCAGTCATGTAAATAGGCACCCTCAGAAACAGATCCTACAGCCCCGACCAAGCTTCAGATGACCGCATCGCTCATCAACATTGCTCACCTAAGCCACTCACAAAGAAACTAAGAAATAACCAATGTTTATTGTTTTAAGCCACTTAGTTTTTGGAATAATTTGTTCTGCAACAGTATTAACTAATCCAATAGCCTATCACTTCCTAGAAGACATTTTATCTATAACAGAAAGTAAAAATAGCTCACTCTAGTTTAATACTATAATTTTTCCATATGTTAATAAAATTTCAAATTGTCCTTCCTAATTTATAAGAAGTGATCCTTTTTTAATTCCCCTAATTGTTTCATAATATTATTTCATAATATTTACTACCTTCTTTTTTCTGAGACAGGGTCTTGCTCTGTCACCCAGGCTGGAGTGCTTGAACTCCCTGGCTCAAGGTCAGCCTCCTAAGCAAGCACCACCACATATGGCTAAATGGTTTTTTTTTTTTTTTTTTTGGTAAAGATAGGGTCTTGCCTTGTTGTTCAAAGTGCTAGGATTACAGGCATGATATAATCATATATATATAATATATAATGTTATTTATGTGCATACATATTACATATATGACATGCATGTATATATTACATGTATGTGACATATGTGTATATGTGTGCACATATAACATAAATGTAGGCAGGTATATATAACATATGTGCATGTATTATATATATAAAACACATATATAAACACACCCAGCAATATTTATCACTTTCTAAGTTAATTCAATGAAACAGCAACCTAAGTAGATTTTAATCAGTCAGCAAGGATTTTGTTTTTAACCCCTCTGTTTGCAGAGCAACCACACTAAGCACTGTGTGGAGAACCATATCCTTGAAGTACTTATAATTTAAATCAGATTACTGTTCAAGAAATAATTTATGTTTTTTAACTAAACTTTTTCCCTGGCTCTGAAGATTATAGGTCAATGGAAGAAGGTATGAAAAATTTTTCCTTTACCTCTGTGAGGGATCCACAAGCCACACCACCATGCAGGGCTTCGTCCAAAGCAGAAAGGGTAGTAGATAAGAATGCTGGTGAGAAATCAGCAGACCTTTGTGCTTTTATCCCATAAGCCTGAACAAGAAAATGATTAAGTTTTTTTTCAACCTTTATATATATTCAAAAACATAAACCAACTCTAATTTTCTAAATTTTAGCAACTTTAACCCTAATCCATCCTTTTCCCTTCTATTATTTATTTGTTCAACAAATATTTACTCTGTGCCAGGGTCTGTGCTAGATTATGGGGATATGACAAAACAGAGAGAGACGTTGCCCTCACCGTCTTATGAAGTCAACCAGAGACTATGAAATTAGGACTAGAAACCAGGCAATTATAACACAATTAATAAGAGATAATGTAATAGGGAAAGTATAACTGATACAGATTTTGGAAACTTAATGGAATTGCTGGATGCCTGTGCTAAAATCTGAAAGAGCTGTTAGGTAAGCAAGGGAAATGTGACTATTCCTGCCAAAGAGGGCAGAATGTACAAAGAAAGGTCAAGAAGCAAGAGAGGAAACAGGGACTAACACAAACTGTAAAATATACAGTTCATTTAGAATGCCTAAAAGATGGAGTGTGGGTGCAATACAGCAAGCAATGAGGCTAGAGAAGTAAGCAGGGGCCTAACCATGAACAGCTCTGTTGAAGATGCAAAAAGGAGTGACATGATCAAGTCATCATTTCAAACTCCGGTTCATTTGTGAAGAACATTGTGAAGGAAGGTGTGGAAGGCTGAGAAATGACCCCCCACCCCCACCCCTGGATATCCAAATCAAATCTCCAGAACCTGTCTGTGAATATTACCTTATTTGCAAAATCGGTGTTTGCAGATTTGATTAAGTTAAAGACCTTGAGATGAAGGGATAATCATGGATTATCCAGATGGACCCTAAATACCCTCACTCATAAGAGAGAAGCAGAGGGAATTCAATACACACAGGAAAAGGTTATGTGAAGATGGAATAGAGAGAGAAGCAGCCACAAGCCAAGGAATGCTAATGGCCACCAAAAGCTGAAAGAGGCAAGGAACTGATAATCCCCTAGAACCTCTGGAGAGAACACAGCTTTGCCTACACCTTAATTTTGAACCTCTGAACTCCAAAACTGTAAGAGGATAAATTTCTGTTGTCTAAGGCCACCCAGGGTATGATTTGTATTAGAACTGCCACAGGAAACTAATACAACAAATTATAATTTCAAAGACATACTCAGATTAGTTTGTGAAGAACAGCTTGAAACTGGGAGATCTGTCAGGAAGACATTACAATCATTCCAAAGAAAAATAATGGTAGCTAGAAGAAGGTAATAGTAGTGGGGATAAAAACTTTTGGTACTAGCAACTTTATCGAAAGCCAGGTACACAGTACGACAGTACCCCTTATCCACGGTTTCACTGCCCATGTTTCAGTTACCCATGGTCAACATTGATCTGAAAATATTAAATGGATAATCCCAGAAATAATTCATAAGTTTTAAATTGCACACAGCTCTGAGTAGCATGGTGAAATCTCACATGATCCTGCCTGGATGTGAATCATCCCTTTGCCAAGTGTATACGCACTGTAGACACTCCCTGCCTGTTAGTCAGTAGCCATCTCAGTTATCAGATCCAAAAAACGTAGTATACATATAGTTTGGTACTATCCAAATTTTCAAACATCCACTGAGGGTCTTGAAACATATTCCCTGTGAACAAGGGGAGAAACACTACTTATCTGAAGTTTTTCCAATATTATAAAATTCTGAAATTCTCCTTTTTTTGTTCAAGACAGAGTCTCACTCTGTCACCTGGGCTGGAGTACAGTGATGCGATCTCAGCTCACTACAACCCCACTTTCTGGGTTCAAGCAATTCTCCTGCCTCAGCCTCCCAAGTAGCTGGGATTACAGGTGCCTGCCACCACACCCAGCTAATTTTTTTATTTTTAGCAGAGACTGGGTTTTGCCATGTTGACCAGGCTGGCCTCGAACTCCCACCCTCAAGTGGCCTGCCCACCTCAGCTTCCCAAAGTGCTGGAATTACAGGTGTGAGCCACTGCACCTGGCCCAAAATTCTCCTTTATTATTCTTGGTGTTTGTCCACAAGAAATTATACAAAGCATTCTGGTGATTTTATGTGTTGGTTTTGATCATTCTGATGTATTTAGAGCTACAAAAGTTAATACTCTATAAGGAAAATTGATTTTTAAATTACTTTTATTAATAGTCCGGGATATTAAAATTTTATCTGATTTTTAAAAGATGTTCATTTTCTAATGTTCCTTTTATTCTTTTAAAGGCTTTTGACAACCTCCGTTTGTTAATCGTCTGCTTTACATTTCAGTTTAGCTTTGCCTGTTCCAGGACACTGTCCAGTCACTATGCCAGGATATGGAGCAAATAACATCAGCTCCTCTTAGATACTGCTGTGATTCAGGAATCATGAACAGTAAGGAAAAGGCAAGGATAGGCAGGTAAAGAGCATTTGTTGCACATCTACTATGTGCTGTATTAAGTACTTTACGTACATTATTTCATTTACACACAGGTATAATTATCTCCATTTCACAAAGGGTAAAAAAACTGAGACTAAGAGATTTGCCAGATATTAGCACAAGGTGACAAACAAGAACCATTGCTGCTTTTTTCCTAATTAAAGAACATAACTTACCTAAAGCAAATTTGGAAAGAAGAAAAAAGTTAAAGAAAACAGAAGTCAGTAAAAAATTCCACAATCCTAAGATAACCATTATTAACAATATATGCCAAATACCTTTATAACGTTCATTTTTATAAAATTTGCATGTATGCTATATACAATTTCGTAGCCTGCTTTTTTCACTAAGCATTATATCCTGGGCATTTCTCCTGTTATTACAAATTCTTGGCTGGTCATGGTCGCTCATGCCTGTAATCCCAGCACTTTGGGAGGCTAAGGCAGGAGGATCACTTGAAGCCAGGATTTCAAGATCAGCCTGGGCATCATAGCAAGACCCCATCTCTATAAAAATAAATAAATAAATAAAAATATTTCAAAGATTTTAGTGCCTACATAATATTCCCTAACATAAATGTAATATAATTTATCTCCTTCCTATTATTATTGTTTCTAATGTTTTGACATAAAAAATATTTCAGTAGGCATCCTTACATACACATTGTTGTCTATAATCTATCATCAGGCAACGTGGATGCATGCGAGGATACTTTCTCAAACACGCAAAGGCAGCCCAATCTGTCCAAATTAAAGCACTTCATTTGCAATTTTAAGTGTAATTTCTAGAATACTAGATTTGGTAAGTCAAAAAAATAATAATCGGCTGGGTGCGGTGGCTCACACCTGTAATCCCAGCACTTTGGGAGGCCGAGGTGGGTGGATCGCCTGAGGTCCGGAGTTTAGACCAGCCTGACCAACATGGAGAAACCCCATCTCTACTAAAAATACAAAAGAAAAAATTAGCCGGGCGTGGTAGCACATGCCTGTAATCCCAGCTACTCAGGAGGCTGAGGCAGCAGAATCGCTTGAACCCAGGAGGCGGAGGTTGCGGTGAGCCAAGATTGTGCCATTGCACTCCAGCCTGGGCAACAAGAGCAAAACTTTGTCTCAAAAAAAAGAATAAAATGAACTAACAGAACAAAACTTCAGAGAAGTAGTATGTATATAAATGAGACAAAGACGAGTTTTGTGATATGACACTACCAGTTTTTCTTCTACTTTGGTGGCTGCTTCTTCTCAGACTCATTATCGTCTAATCTGACCTGTAACTGTTGGCATCACTCAGGTTTCAGGCTTAAGTACACTTATCATCTTACTGTATGCACTTTATAGGCAATCACTCATCCATTCCGATAGCTTCAACTATCATATTTACACCAATGACTCCCACGTGCATGCCTCACCTTCAAGGTCCAGGTCCATATATTTAACTGCCTACTTCCTATCTTCACAAAATGTTTTATAAGCATCTTAAATCAGACAAGTACTGGCCGGTGCGGTGGTTCACGCCTGTAATCGCGGCATTTTGGGAGGCTGAGGCAGGTGGATCACCTGAGGTCACGAGTTCGAGACCAGCCTGGCCACCATGCTGAAACCTTGTCTCTACTAAAAATATAAAAAATTAACCGGGCATGGTGTTGGGTGCCTGTAATCCCAGCTACTGAGGAGGCTAAGGCAGGAGAATCGCTTGAACCCGGGAGCCTGAGCCGAGATCTTGCCATTGCACTCCAGCCTGGGCGACAAGAGCAAAACTCCATCTCAAAAAAAAAAAAAAAAAAGTTACACAAGTACTAAATTGAATGTATGATCTGCCTCCCTCAAACCTGCTCCTCTTCCAGTACTCCTGATCTCAGGAAATGGTACCACTCAGTTTCTCAAAGCAAAAGTCAGGGAATCATCTCTGACACTTTTCTGTACGTCACTGCCACCTCAGCCAAACAATTACCAAATCCCATTAATATTCTCTCCTAGGCTGAGCACAGTGGCTCACGTCTGTAATCCCAGCATATTGGGAGGCTGAGGCAGGTAGATTGCTTGAGGCCAGCAGTTCGAGACCCGCCTGGCCAACAGCAAAACCCCATCTCTACTAAAAATACAAAAATTAGCCACGTGTGATGGTGCATGTCTATAGTCCCAGCTACCGACGAGGCTTAGGCATAAGAATTGCCAGAACCAGAAGATAGAGGTTGGAGTGAGCCGAGATTGCACCACTGCACTCCAGCCTGGATAACAGAGTGAGACTCTGTCTCAAAAAAAAAAAAATTATCCCTCCTAAATATCTCTCATATTAATCAACACTATAACCTCTGCATTAATAATACAAGTCACCATCACTTTGGTCTGGAATACAGTAATAGGTACCTAACTAATCTTCATGAATATTTTCTTCCTCCTTTTCAATCACTTGTCCACATCCAAGACTGATCTTTTTAAAACACATATTACAGTATACCCTTCTTATGAGTTTCCATTGCTCTCAGAATAAGATCCAAAATCCTTAACTTGGCGTGCAAAGCCCTAATAATCTGACTCCTGCTTACTTCTCTGGCTTCATCTCCTGCCACTCTCCTCTTTGCTGTTATGTCCCACTCGTGCAAACCCCATTCTCCTTCTCTTCCCAGGGCCTTTGCATCTGTTATACCCAGTATCCAATAACTCTTCCCTGCCCATGTCCCTTCCCAACTCCTTTGCCTATCTCTCACCTATTCATCTTCCATGTTTTAGCTAAAGTATTGCTTCCTTGGAAGGGCCCTCCTGACCCCCAAACTAAGTAGTGTCCCTTATTATAAAGTTTCAAAGCTCCTTATGCCTTTCCTTCATAGGATTTAGCACTATTATAATTAACTAATTATTTCTGAATTAATATTTTAATGTCTGACTTCCCCACTAGACTGTAAACTACAAGAGGGCTGGAACTGTATAAACTTGTTCACCATGACATCCCCAGTGCCTGACAAAGTACCTAAATACATACTTGACATTCAGTAAATACAGGTCAAAAGAATAAATGATTAAAAAAATGAGCAAAAACATTTCCTGAAGAAATGAACTAAAACTAAGCCAATGGATGAACAACAGGCAAGGAGATAGCCAAATTATGAATGAACTCCAATTCACAATTGCTACAAAGAAAATAAAATACCTAGCAATACAGCTAACAAGGGACATGAAGGACCTCTTCAAGGAGAACTACAAACCACTGCTCCAAGAAATCAGAGAGGACACAAACTAACAGAAAAACACTCCATGCTCATGGATCTCATGGATAGGAAGAATCAATATCATGAAAATGGCCATATTGCCCAAAGTAATTTATAGATTCAATGCTATTCCCATTAAACTACCATTGACATTCTTTGCAGAATTTTTAAAAACTATTTTAAAATTCACAGGAAACCAAAAAGAAGCCTGTATAGCTAAGACAATCCGAAGCAAAAAGAATGAAGCTGCAGGCATCACACTACCCAACTTCAAACTACACTACAAGGCTCTAGTAATCAAAACAGCTTGGTACTGATACAAAAACAGACACATAGACCAATGCAACAGAATAAAGAACTCAGAAATAAGACCACACACCTACAACCATCTGATCTTCAACAAACCTGACAAAAACAAGCAATGGGGAAAGGATTCCCTATTTAACAAATGATGCTGGGAGAACCGGTTAGCCATATGCAGGAAACTGAAACTGGACCCCTTCCTTACACTTTACACAAAAATTGACTCAAGATGGATTAAAGACTTAAATGTAAAACCTAAAACTACAGAAAAAACCCAAAACCTAGAAGAAAATCTAGGCAATGCCATTCAGAATATAGACACAAGCAAAGATTTCATGACGAAAATGCCAAAAGCAATTGGAACAAAAGCAAAATTGACAAATGGGATCTAATTAAACTAAAGAACTTCTGCATCGCAAAAGAAACTACCATGGTAGAAAATGGGAGAAAACTTTTTTCAATCTATCCATCCTACAAAGATCTAATATTCGGACTCTACAAGGAACTTAAACAAATTTACAAGAAAAAACAAAAAACCCATTAAAAAGTGCACTAAGGACATGAACAGATACTTCTCAAAAGAAGACATTCAAGTGGCCAACAGACATATTAAAAAAAAACTCAACATTAGAGAAATGATCATTAGATCATTAGATCTTTAGAGAAATGCACAACAAAACTGATCATTAGAGAAATGATCATTAGAGAAATGCACAACAAAACCACAATGAGATACCATCTCACACCAATCAGAATGGCAATTACTAAAAAGTTGAGAAACAACAAATGCTGGCGAGCTTGCAGAGAAATAGGAACGCTTTTACACTGTTGGTGGGAGTGTAAATTAATTCAACCATCGTGGAAGACAATGTGGCAATTCCTCAAAGACCTAGAGGCAGAAATACCATTTGACCCAGCAATGCCATTACTGGGTATATACCCAAAGGAATATAAATCATTCTATTATAAATATACATGCACACATATGTTCATTGCAGCACTATTCACAATAGCAAAGACATGAAATCAACCCAAATGCCCATCAATGATAGACTGAATAAAGAAAATGTGATACACATACACAAAGGAATACTATGCAGCCATAAAAAGGAATGAGATTATGTCCTTTGCAGGGACATGGATGGAGCTGGAAGTCATCATCCTCAGCAAACTAATGCAGGAAAAGAAAACCAAACACTGTGTGTTCTCACCTATAAGCAGGAGTTGAACAATGAGAACACAGGACACATGGAAGGGAACAACACACACTGGGGCCTGTTGGAGGTTGTCGGGGAGAGGAAGAGCTTCAGGAAGAATAGCTAATGGATGCTGAACTTAATACCTAGGTGATAAGATGATTTGTACAGCAAACCACCATGGCACACGTTTACCTATGTAACAAACCTGCACATCCTGCACATGTACCCCGGAACTTACAATAAGAGTTGGAAAAAAAAAAAAACTAAGCCAATGTTTAAGGCAGTGCTGAAATATAAGGAATGCTACAAGAATGAATGTAAACCATAGGAGAAAGATGGCTTCTTGATTAAGATGGCAGCTGAAGGTAGTGATGTAAGTAGAAATTAAAGTTGAATTTTGGGACCATACTCTCTTATTTAATTATTAACTGGAAATATGCCACGGATATTGACCACTTGGAATGACAGATGACAAATTAAAGGTTTTCTGGTGCTTTACAACCTTCAAAATAGTAACAAGTTAATTTGAATCTAGTCACAGAATCATTGCACAGTATTTTAACTTCTGTTTTCTCCCATAAAACAAAGAAAGCTGTTCAAAGCAATGAAATCAATGATAAAGCTAAGACTAATGCCAATTTCTAACTCCAGTTCTGATTCTCCTTCTGACTACCCTGCCTTTAAAATATTTTCCTCAGATCACAAGCTAAATCTGAACAAAAGAAAATATTTGTTGTTCAGCCGGGCACGGTGGCTGATGCCTGTAATCCCAGCACTTGAGGAGGCTAAGGCGGGAGGATCACTTGAGCTCATAAGTTCAAGAACAGTCTAGGCTATGTGGCAAAACCACATCTCTACAAAAAACACAAAACTTAGTCGGGCATGATGGTGTACACCTGTAGTCCCAGCCACTCAGGAGGCTGAGGTGGGAGGATGGCTTGAGCCCAGGAGGTGGAGGTTGCAGTGAGCCAAGATCACACCACTAGACTCCAGCCAGAGCAATAGAGACAGACCTCATCTCAAAAAAAAAAAAAGAAAAAGAAAAAACAAAAGAAAGAAAGAAAGAAAAAAAGAAAGAAAGAAAAAAAGAAAATATCTGTTGTTCAAATATCTGTTCATTGCTTTTAGAAGTTTCAAATGACACTAACATTCCTTCCTTCTCCCCTTCTTCAGAGAATTGTACTTCATTGTTCAGTGTTCAGTAAATTTCAATATAAGGTAGTGAGGTAAGTAATTTACAGTCCACATAAATAAATACATTTGCAAAACACTGAACAGAATTTTAGGAAACTCTTACTGTGGGAAAACAAGATATTTCTATCATGTTTCAAATCTACAATTTGAAAAGCTAAGCTACAGTCATGACACAAAAAGTCTGAAAAAAATGTACAATTTGATGAGGGCTTTTGTAAAAGACTTCAAATTTTCTTAAGAGTAAAGGATAAATTTTTAATTTCCTCTTATTCAATCAATAAGCAAGTATAAGTACAATTATGTGTACTTTATGATCTAGAGCAAGTGATGATGGTAAAGGTCAGTATATCAAAGAAAGGGGCATTCTAAAATTAAGATCATAATTTAACTACGAGGCCCTCAAATACTATCTAATCAATCAGAGAAAGATGACCTTTGGAACTACCGCTATTGGCTACAGAAAAAAAGCAAAAACTTTCTGTTGCTCCCTAATTCCCTTATTTGGAAATTATCTCCCATGAGTTTACAAAATACATAAATTTTTCACATATAGGCCAGGCACAGTGGCTCACGCCTGTAATCCCAGCACTTTGGGAGGCCAAAGTGAGCAGATACTTGAGGTCAGAAGTTTGAGACCAGCCTGGCCAACAAGGTGAAAACCCATCTCTACTAAAAATACAAAAATTAGCTGGCATGATAGTACTGTGCCTGTAATCCCAGCTACTCAGAAGGCTGAGGCAGGAGAATCACTTGAACCCAGAAAACAGAGGCTGGAGAGAGCCAAGATTGTGCAACTGCACTCCAGCCTGGGCAACAGAGTGTCTCAAAAAAGAAAAAAATATTTGCTTCACATGTGTTTTCCTTAGAGAACTAACTTCTATGGTAGAAAACTCAATATTTTTGAGGTACTCATCTCTATTTCTGCATGTGCCTCATCCCTAAAAAAACATGTTTAATGAGATGAGGAATCATTCATAATCAAATCATAATAAAATATAAATATACCGTTTGCATCTTTGGGGCACAGGCCCTGCTGACCATACACAGAAGTTCATGGACACCTCGATAACTCAGACCAGTCATCTTCATAAGCTCCAGTGGGGAAAGACATAAAAAGTCCTAAAGAAACACAGAATATTTTAAACATATATATGTAACAAAGATATTAGAGTTAAAAGGAAATCTTCAATTGATACTGCTTATGTAGACAAAAGTATAATTTATTGCAGATCAAAGATTTATACATTCATTATAGTAATATAAAACCTTAAATCTAGCCAGGCATAGTGGTGTGTGCCTGTAATCCCAGCTACCTGGGAGTTGAGGCTGGAGTATTGCTTAAGTCCAGGAGTTCAAGACCAGCTGGGGCAACATGAGAACCTAGTCTCAAAAACAACAAAGAACAAAAACAACCAACCAAAACCTTTAAATCTTATTTACCCTGCTAAGGAGGATTTGCTTCACTACCTTGCTTAAAAATGCAAGATCTGCTCTATATATTTCGCATGCTCCATCAATAAGGAAAAGGTCTATTAATTTCTTTTGCTTTTAAGAGAAATTATACATTTTGAATAGTATCTCCTCATTTGAGTCCTATTTCTCATGCAACTACAAATAAATAGCAAAGCTGTTACTTCACCTTATGCCATGATCACTCTCCCCTCAAAATGCAAAAATACTAAATTTGGGTAAATGAAATCGCAATTGGAAATGCACCCAAGGAAGCTTGATATTTACAATTAGCCTATGGAAAAGCACCATCATTTACCTTTTTTTATTTTGTAAGCCTACATTTTCATATTTCAAGTTTAAGAAGTATTAAGGTATAAAGTTAACTTATGCATAAAACTTCTCAATAAAAATTTTAAATAAAATTTACCTGACAGGTAAGGATCTGATGTCTACTCAGACGGTCACACAGCTCTTGTGATAAACCCACTCGTTTTAGTTTCTTGCTACCCATGCCTCCAGATCCAGCAAAGAAAAGAAGAACCATGAAAAAAAAATAGAATATAACATAAGTGATAATGAATAGGCTATCCAAAACAAAATTAAAAATTCCTCAAGTTTCTCCATATGCAAAATGAAACATACTGTGTTAAAAATATTACTGATAAAGGAATGCTATAGAATCTTTTTAAATGTTTTAAATATGAGAGACAATTGTTCATCAAAGAGGCACACAGAAAAACAAGGCAACCTCAAATATAATTTCACACAATTATTTGATATTTACTACATGAATACAGTACCACTTCACATTTGTAGAACATCTTAAAATGTTCAATGCATGTATAAATTTTATTTGGATATGGCTAATTTTTGTATTTCTTGTAGAGACAAAGTCGCCACCATGCCCGCCCAATTTTTGTATTTTTTGTAGAGACAGGGTTTTGCCATGTTGTCCAAGCTGGTCTTGAACTCCTGGGCTCAAGTGATCCTCCCATGCTGACCTCCTAAAGTGCTGAGATTACAGGCATAAGCAAACGGGCCTGGCCCAAAATGTTCTTTATTAACACTAGCTGCTTATATTCTCACATGCAGTTAAATTTCACTATTGTACCTTGCTAGGGGTAAATGAGGCTCATGAAAGATTTATCTTCAGAGAATTAAAAAAGAATTACTGTGAGTCTCTTAATGCATACAAAGGAGAAGCTTTATATCTCATTGAGATGGTAGATATACATTTTTCAGTTCTTTCCAGAGGAAAGGAATAAATCCAAGGAATAAAGCAATATAGTTATCAGAAAAGAAGTAACATTTTGGAATGAAAATATATGTATACTGACAATGTACATGTACTGAGAATGTACATGTTTGTTTATTTCCAATACCATGGCCCAAATTTCTATTTAACACCTAAATTATCTAAATCAGATTGAATCAATCTCTCTTTCTCTCTCTCTCACACACACACACACACACACAAAATACATACATATACACTTCTCACAAACACAAAATACATCCTCCTCATTTCTCTCTATGGGAATTTGTTAGCATTGACTTGTTTCCCCCAGTAGAAAACCAAGTGATACCTGCTATAACATTGCCTAGTGTCTTTTCAGATCAGGTAGTTTCAGGTAATCACACCATTGAGACTGATGAATTCAATTTAAAAAAAAAGGAAAGAAAGAAAAGAACTATGGGCCACACAAGGCGGCTCACGCCTATAATCCCAGCACTTTGGGAGGACAAGACAGGCAAACTGATTGAGCCCAGGAGTTTGAGACCAGCCTGGGCAACATAGAGAGAACCTGTCTCTACAAAAAAATACAAAAATTAGCTGGGCGTTGTGCCGCACACCTGTAGTAGTCCTAGCTACTCAGGAGGCTGAGAGGACCATCTGAGCCCAGGAGGTCGAGGCTGCTTTGATCACATCACTGCACTCTAGCCTGGGGAACAGACTGAGACCCTATCAAATACAAAAAACAAACAAACAAACAAACAATAAACTATAAATTCTAAACTACAGGGACTTTAACAACAACCAATTCTGCTATCTCTGCCTTAATAGGGCCACTCCCATCACTTGCCTGGACTATTGCATATTGTTTCTGGCCACTCCATTCATTTGTTCCTTAATTGGCTCCTTCCACAGGCATTTAAATACACACCCTGCTGAGCTCTGGGGTACAAGAATCATTTAAGCATATCACCTCCCCTTTGAATACTCATAGTTAAGAGATGAAAAGAGAGGTACAAACAAATAACTACAGTCATGCAGTATCGCAATTGCTATTTAAAAGTGCTATGGGAGCAGACAGGAAGAAGCCCGAAATTCGCCTGCAAAAGTCCTATCAGTGTCACAATCCTGCCCTGAGTAGCTTCCTAAAAAGTCACACTAGCCTTTAACACTTCCCATGGGATTGGCAGACCACCGGATACATTCCTAACTTCTTAGGATCGCATAGAAAAACATCAAAAATTGGTCCCTCACTTCCTTCTCACTCATACATCACATTGCAAGGTTCAGTTCCTGTCCTTCCCGGCAGTTACTTCACCTCTCAGTGTCTTAATTTCCTTAAAACCGTTGTTTTACAGTCATATGAATTTACCACTGCATATGACTGTAGTGGAGGTTAAGGCACTCCTGGCACATAGTACTTTAAGGTCAGCAATCATCATAATGACTCTCACATGATCTGCCCTCCAGTCATATGGTATGTGTATTGGTAGGTCACGCAATTGTCATCCTGTCTCCCTGACTTCCCTCCACAAAACCTTCCCCAGGGTCAAGTCTTTTCCTCTCCAATGTTCTCATCAACTTCGTACACATCTATTCGATAATCTTATCAAAGTATTATTATGGCTTGCAAGTTTGTTTCCTCCACCGGAGCACGTAAATTCCTGCGGTGTATGTGTGCGCGAACGCACGTATGTGTATTGCACTTGAGGGGAGATGGTCAACCCTGGAGAATGAACCCTGTCCTCCTCATCACCAAGAAAAGAAAATTCTTCATGTTAGATGTTCAACGACAACTGTTGAGGAACAATATTAGCTAATATTTATTGAGCCCTTATTATGTGCCACACTGTTCCAAAGGCCTCGGATATTTTACCTTACTTTACAGATAAGGATACTGAGGCACCGAGTTGACAAACTTGGGCAAAGTTAAACAGCTGAGTGCGAAGCTCGCATTCGAATCCAGGGACCGGACTCCAGATTCCACGGTCTCCAACACCACCTGAAGTGGGACAGTCCCTCAACTTCCCCTAATGACAGGCTACCTGAAGCGGGAAGGGGCTGGGGAGGAAGACGGGCATCAACAGGCGGAAATATCACCCGGAATCCCCTAAAAAGAGCTTTCTCCAACAATGAGCAGCTTCCAAGCATTCCCCACCAAAAGAAGGCCCGAAGCCGCCCCCACCCCCGGAATTCACGGCGGGGTTCTTAGTGAAGATCCCGACAGTCTTAAGGGGGCGTGACCAGCACCCAAGAGAAAAATCTCCGCTCCCCCAATATCGATACCCACGGGCCTAGGGAAGGAGCAGGAAATAATGAGCGAACCCCACTTCCCCACAACGGCACCCCACATGAAACTTTCCAGTACCGGGTCTGCAGCATCCAACTTTCAAGTTTCCCCACCCTTTACAGTTTCCCCGCGGAAAGCGCCGCAAAGCAACAACCGAAGTACTGACTGGGTCGTCATCCTGGCTATTGTATCCAATCAGAGACCGGCAGAGGCCCAGGTTGGGTCCGCGGCTTGCTGGGAATTGTAGTTAATACTGTGATCAGCTTAACAGATCGAATCTGAAGCAGTTCCTCAAAACAGTGATTATCAAAATCTGTTGGCGGACCATCACCAAAGAGAATGTGAGGCAAGGGAACATCCTGTTTGGGAATTTTTCTTTTTTTTTTCCTTTTCCAGACGGGGTCTCGCTCTGTCTCCCAGGCTGGAGTGCAGTGGCGTGATCTCCGCTCACTGCAAGCTCCGCTTCCTGGGTTCGCGCCATTCTCCTGCCTCAACCTCCCGAGTAGCTGGGCCTACAGGCGCCCGCCACCACGCCCGGCTAATTTTTTGTATTTTTACAAAATACAAAATACACACGGGGTTTCACCGTGTTAGGCAGGATGATCTCGATTTCCTGACCTCGTGATCCGCCCTTTGGAAGGCGGAGGCGGGAGGGTCACTTGAGCCCAGAAATTCGAGACCAGCCTGGGCAACATAGTGAGACACCCTCCCCCACCCCTCCACCTCTACAAAAAATACAAAAAACAGGCCGGGCGCGGTGGCTCATGCCTGTAATCCCAGCACTTTTGAAACCGACAATGGATTCACCTTGCCGGCTGCCTAGACAGAGCCTATTTATCAGGACAGGGGAATTGCGATGGAGAAAGAGTAATTCACGCAGAGCCAGCTGTGCGGAAGACTGGAGTTTTATTATTACTCAAATCAGTTGTCCGGAGCATTTGGGGATCGGAGTTTTTACCAATAATTTGGCTGGTGGGGGCTTAGGAAGTGGGGAGTGCTGACTGGTCAGGTTGGAGGAGATGGACTCACAAGGGGTCGGAAGTGAGGTTTTCTTAATGTCTTCTGTTCCTGGGTGAGATGGCAAAACTGGTTGGGCCAGATTACTGGTCTGAGTGGTGTCAGTTGATCCATCGAGTGCAGAGTCTGCAGAATATCTCAAGCACTGACCTCAGGGCTTACAATAGTGACGTCACCCCCAGGAGCAATTTGGGGAGGTTCAGACTCTTGGAGCCAGAGGCTGCATGACCCCTAAACTGTAATTTCTAAACTTGTAGCTAATGTGTTAGTCCTGCAAAGGCAGACTGGTCCCAGGCAAGAAGTGGGTCTTTTCGGAAAGGGCTGTTACCAATTTTGTTTCAGAGTCAAACCATGAACTGAATTCCTTCCCAAAGTTAGTTCAGTCTACACCCAGCAATGAACAAGGACAGCTTAACGGTTAGAAGCAAGATAGAGTCGGTTAGGTCTGATTTATTTCACTGTCATAATTTCCTCAGTGATAATTTTGCAAAGGCGGTTTCACTTTGGGATGCAAAGGCGGGCAGATCACTTGAACTCAGAATTTCGAAACCAGCCTGGCCAACATGGCGAAACCCCGTCTCTACTAAACATACAAAAATTAGCCGGATGTGGTGGCAGGCACCTGTGATTCCAGCCACTTGGGAGGCTGAGGTGGGAGGAGCCAGACCTTGCCTCAAAAAAAAAGAAGAAGAAACTTAATGGGCCAGAAAGGCATGTTAGTTTTCTCAAGAATGGAGGACAATCCACCAATCACAAGAGTTTTTGGAAGAAAACGTTCTGTTTGTTTTAATTTGCTCTTTTCACCATCCTTTGATGATTAAATAGTTTGGGAAATGCTGAATGAAATTACTAAACCTGAAACACACACACTGAGGAAAGCTGAGTCTGTGATTAAAGCACACCAAGGAAACCAAACAAAAGGCTTGGTGTAAGGCAGCTGTGGTGAGGAAACCTAGTAAGCCGTTACTTTAATAGTTGGTTTCAGGCCGGGGACGGTGGCTCACGCCTGTAATCCCAGCACTTTGGGAGGCCGAGGTGGGTGGATCACCTGAGGTCAGGAACTCGAGACTAGCCTTGGCCAACATGGTGAAGCCCCCTCTCTATTAAAAAAATACAAAAATTAGCTAGGCATGATGGCACACACCTATAATCCCAGCTATTTGGGAGGCCGAGGTGGGTGGATCACCTGAGGTCAGGAACTCGAGACTAGCCTTGGCCAACATGGTGAAACCCCATCTCTATTAAAAATACAGAAATTATCTGGGCGTGGTGGTGGGAGCCTATAATCCCAGCTACTCGGGAGTCTGAGGGCAGGAAAATCGCTTAAACCCGGGAGGCGGAGGTTGCAGTGAGCCGAGATCGCACCACTGAACTACAGCCTGGGCAACAGAGCGAGACTCCATCTCAAAAAAAAAGACTTGGTTTCAGATTATTATGTTTGCGAAAAAGCCTTTGCTCATTCTTTGCTCTCTGATCTCTTATGCATACTTCTGTCCTATAATTTGGCCCACTGTATCCTAATTTTTGGCCTGCATCTCCCTTGAGAAGAGGGACCTCCATTTACTCAACTTAGAGAATAGGGACTAAGCCCGGTGTAGTGGCGCACGCCTGTAGTTCCAGCTACTACAGGAAGGCTGAGGCTGAAGGATTACTTGATCCAGGAAGTTCGAGGTTGCAATGAGCCGAGATCACACCACCGCACTCCAGCGACAGAGAGAGACTCTGTCTCTAAAAAAATAAAATAAAGCCTAGCACACCGTTCAATTAACAGTTGTAGGGTAAATGTGCAAATAAATGAATGGAGTGAAGCAGAAGAATATGGAAATTCAGACCGCAGAGTTCCAGAACAAAAGAGCCCAGTAGATAGAATAATAATGGAGGGGAACCCAGTTCTCCTAGCTCCAGGTATCCCCGCTCCTGGCAAAACACCATCACTGGCTGGCGTTCACTAAATGTTGACTTCACATGTTAGGGAGATAAGAGAGTGGAAGAAAAAAAAAAATCCAGGGTCACAGTTCTTCCTGCCACCTGCTCGGCCAAATGCAGAACTGAAAGTGTTGAGCGCCGAAGCCGTCACAATTGAGGGAGATGGTCCACAGCCAGGTAGCTGATTTCCTCTTTCCGAGCTTTCTAGCTTTCCCTACTCCCGGAGAGGTGGCGTCACGTGACTCAAACAAATATGGCACTTAATTATCATCTTCCCTGCCTTGAGCCAATAGGAGTGGGGCTTTCAGACTTTGTCACCACCCCCACCACCGCTGTTCGGATGGGTTGTGTCACCTGACTCGGCTCAAACATGGCTGCGCTGAGAGCTCTCTTGCTTTGGGCGCCGGGAGCAGGTGAGTGTAAGACACCTCTGAGAAGGAGGGTCCCCTCTCCACGACCCCCGCAGGGAGCGTCCCTGCGGCCCACCCCCGCACTGCTTTCCACTTATGACACAGATTCGTCTCCTGATCGTCAATCCTCTGCCTTAACAGAGGGCTCAAACTAGAGAGGTCCCTCCTGAATTTCTCATCTTTGAGGAGGCGACCACCTGGGGATTTGGAGTGACTGGACATAAAGTTCAGTAGGGAATACGGACGTAGAGTTATGGGTCTGCGCCCGGGGCACATATGCCTATTAATATTATAAATATAGGAATCTGCATAAAGAGATGGGATCCGCCCCTTGGAGAAAGTGTTTTCAAAAAGTAACGTGGGAAATTAAACTTAAAACGATACTTAGGGCAAGTAAGTCCCGCCTTTCACAGGCGGACCAGTAGTTGCTGATTTGTCTTAACACAGCGCCTTCTGTTTCTTCTCACTGGCGTGTGTTGTTTCTAGGAGGTACTCCGCGAATGAGAACATTGAGAATGTGTTCGGCATAACTCATTTCTTTGTATCTCCCTGCACTCTGTGCTGGGAAAATGAATCATCCATTTGGAAAAGAGGAAACTGCTTCGCAGAAGCAGCTTTTTGGATTTTTCTGTGAATGCCTGCGGAGGGGAGAATGGGAGCTGGCACAGGCATGTGTACCTCAGCTACAGGAGGGACAAGGGGATATCCCAAAGAGGGTGGAAGACATACTTCAGGCATTGGTGGTGTGTCCAAATCTGCTGAGGTAAGAGATCTCTTTTCCTACCACACAGTCCCAGGGTGAGAGACATGTGGTTCAATATTTGGGCATTGGTCAATGTGCCCCCACTCAACTACCCTCTGAAGAATAAGCAGAGACACAGTGTATTTCATGTGCTCTGAAATTTTACCTCTATAGTATACAGCCATTACTTAGTCAATATTGGCTTTAGATTATCATCTGCAACTGAATGTAAGCCTGGCCACCAAAGTGTGCCTGAAACTGCCATTTCTTGTTTATCCTCGTTAATATAGATGGTGGAACTGCAATGGAAGGTATTTTATTTGCCTCCAAAAAAGCAAACCTTTCTCTCTTCTTGCTTATGAGATTGAAGATATTGTTGTCGCTTTACTGAAAACTTTTTATTTTGAAATAATTATAGTCTCACAAGAAGCTGCAGAAATAATAGAGTCCAGTGTATCCTTTTCCCAGTTTCCCCCAATTGCGACATCTCATACAGCTGTAGTACAATATCAAAACCATGAAATTGACATTGGCACATTACTGTTAATGACATGTACTTTATTTGATTTTCAGCATTTTCTTAACCTGCCTTCATTTTTTCATTTGTAGTTTTATGCAGTTTTATCCATATATAGATTCGTGTAATCTCACTGTAATAAGGATCAGAACTGTTCCATCACCACAAAAGAACTCCCTCACTCCTTGGTGCTACCTCTTTGTATTTATACAACAACCCCTCCTTGTTCCCTGGCAACCACAGTTCTCCATCCTAGATTTTCAATGAAGTTCCTCCCGGTGATGCTAGTAACCACTGGTGATATAAGATTCAAATGTACTGTTTTAAGTCTTTCCTTGGGTTTTCCTTCCTTTGACTGTTATGCTATACTGTTTACATATTGTATTAGCACATATACAATCGAGAAACTTAAGTGATCCCTTCTTTTTCTTTTTCTCCTTTAATTTGAGATCTAGTCAGTTATCGTCTAAATTCCTAACTTCAGAGAAAGGCTTATGAATTCCTAAAGTCCTGTTTTTAGCATATAGTTAAAAATAAATCTGTATGAAGTTCCTTTTTTAAGACTGTCTGGTTCACTTTCTGTATTAAAAATTATGCTTTAGATAGTATTAGCTGTTATGGTTTTCTCTGTAATATTAGTTTGTTTTAAACTAAGATAGGGAGGTGGAGGTGAGATTAAGGCTTTTTATGAAAGCTGCTAGCTCTGTTCTGTTTCTATTTTTTTTGTTTGTTTTTTTGTTTTGGAGACAGAGTCTTCCTCTGTCGCCCAGGCTATAGTGCAGTGGCGCAATCTAGGCTCACTGCAACCTCCCCCTCCCGGGTTCAAGTGATTCTCCTGCCTCAGCCTCCTGAGTAGGTGGGAGTACAGGCACCTGCCACCACACTTGGCTAATTTTTGTATTTTTAGTAGAGATGGGGTTTCATCATGTTGGCCAGGCTGGTCTCGAACTCATGACCACAGGTGATCCCCCACCTTAGCCTCCCAAAGTGCTGAGATTACTGGTGTGAGCCACCTGGTGCCCGGCCTGGTTCCAATGTTTTATTGAACTGTCATATACATTTAAAAATATTCATTAGGGCAGTGTCTTGCCTGTTCAGGTTTAACAGAATGAGCAATAAAATCTGTCTTGGATGACAAAAGATGAAAGATCAGTAGAAACTCTTTTTTACAAGTCTTTCTTTTCACCTTTTTCAGATGTGGGCAGGACATCAACCCTCAAAGGTTAGCCTGGGTCTGGCTTCTTGTACTGGAGAAATGGTTGGCCCGGGAAAAGGTAAGTAGGTTTATATTAAATTTTCCCCTGAGGCCAGGACTGAGAACTTGAAAGTAGTTGTGGGATTTCCCTTCCGTCTGTTACTTCCTTTATGTTTAAATTCATCATACTCATTCTCAAAGAATGGCTTAAATTTTTATTGCTGTCTCCTTACCTAAATTCATTCATTAATGCACTAACATACATTGGCATATAGTACAGTTTGTTAAATACCACCATGAGTCTTGTGTCTAAAGAGAACTTTTGGAAACTCAGTGAAAGTAACAAAATAGCAAATAAAATATGAATCTGTAACATTTGGATCTATTCAACATTTAAGTAATAGAGAATGGGTTGAGCTGAAACTTGGTTTTTCTTCCAAAAATCCTATTTTAACTAGCCTAATTCCATGACATCTCATAGAATCAAATTCCATTAATTTGTAGTTTACTAATTCACATGAATTGAAAATAAAATTACCAAATATAAAAACAAGTAAGCAAATTAATATTGGAAAAAAACCGGTAAGGAATTACTTTTTTTAAAGATAAACTTCTATTGAAAGCCCTTTTAGAAGTATGTGTTAATTATCAGAAATTGATATCTATAAAAGAATTTCTCTGAGACATTTTCATATGGAACCTCAGACTTTGAGATTTAAGTGAAGAACCTCTAACTTAGAAATGACTGGCCTAAGGACACACTGTAAAGTTATTTGATAGAACTGGTGCTGAAGCCAAGATCTTCTGACCTCAATCCTCTGCGTTTTCCACCTTAACACTACTTTTTTAGCCCAGATGGACTTAAAACTAAGAAACCACAAATTCTACTTTTAAAATGTCTACCATTTTGCCAGTTTTTAAAATTTTTGCTCCTCTTGGTCACCAGAATTAATTCTGTCTTTAGTTACACTTTTGCGTGACATTTGTCGTTCTTCACATAGCTGTCAAAAAGTAACAGAAATTGCTAATCTGAATGTATCTCTTATCCAGGATTTAGCCAGCTGTTTAGGAAAGAAAAATGACAGAAAGACTAGTAGGAGGGAGAAGAAAGAAAAACAAGATTGAAAAATAATGAAACCCAGCATAATTAAGAGTTGGCTATGGTTTCAGATTTAAAAGAGAAAACTTGAGCTAAAATAGTAACACCATAGTTACAATAGTATCTTCAAAGAGAAAAAGAACTATTGTTACTGATTAAGGATCTCTCTAGTACAAACCTAGACTATTAACTTTCACCTCAGTAGAGGCTATTTGCTTACTTTATGTCTGAATGGTTGCTTATTTTCTAGACTGTTGCTCAACTATATCAGGAGATGGAGTCTACTTCCCGTTCTCGTTTTTCCCAGCTTCACAGATAGATTATATGGTCTTCAAAGCTTCAATGACTTGCTTATTTAAACAGTTGTGGGACTATTTTAGTTCCTCATAGAATCTTAAAACTATATAAGGCCTATGGTGTCCAGTGAATTATTGGGGTAGTTTTCCAAGTCCAGTCATTATCCTGAAGGTGCCTTCATCGTCTAGGAATTTACTGGCTGCCTGTCCTTTCCCAGGCTCCCACCTTTTGCCAAAAGCTTCCCTTTTAATTATTAGATGAAATAGTAATTCTATTTTCCCTTTCCTCCATTCATTTTTGCCTTCTGCCTTTTAATCTTGCAGGGATTTATCTCTACATGTGTAAGCATTTATACAAAGATTTAGTTGCAGAAATGTTCACGTCTATGCTACTTCTATTAGAGGAAAACTGGAAACAGCTTTCATGTCCACAGTATAGGACAGGTTAATAAATGGAAGTTTGGGAGGCCGAGATGGGCGGATCACGAGGTCAGGAGATCGAGACCATCCTGGCTAACACGGTGAAACCCCGTCTCTACTAAAAAATACAAAAACCTAGCCGGGCGAGGTGGCGGGCACCTGTAGTCCCAGCTACTGGGGAGGCTGAGGCAGGAGAATGGCGTAAACCCAGGAGACGGAGCTTGCAGTGAGCTGAGATCTGGCCACTGCACTCCAGCCCGAGCGACAGAGCAAGACTCCGTCTCAAAAAAAATAAAAAAATAAAAAAAAAATGGAAGTATATCTATATGTAAAATACTATACCACTATTCAAAAGTGTTTGGCAAATGAGTTTTCACTAACATAGAGTGCTCATGGTCTGCTGTATAGGAAAAAAGGCAGTTTAGAAAAAAGTACATTTGGTATACATGCATAGAGATGTGCATAGCAAATGATCTGAATGAATGGCCTTAGACTACAGTTTTAATAATTGTTCTCCTTCAGTGAGAATATATATAGCATATATTTCATATGAAATATATATTTTTATATATTATTCATATATATGTTATATATATTTCATGTGTTATATATTTCATATATAATACATGCTATATATCATATTTCATATATGTTATATATAAATTTCATGTCATATATTATATATTTCATATGTAACTAAATATACAAATTAAATTTGTAAAATTACAAAATTAAATATACAAATAAGCAAACTAACATATATGTTATGTATATATTATATTGCACTCTAAAATATAACATATGTTATATATCTCTCTCTAAGATAAAACACTTTATCTTAGAGAAATAGCAGAAATAAGACTAACTGGACATATATATGTTTTATAGATATATAACATATTTTAGTTTACTTATTTGTATATTTAATTTTTCTACATTGAACATGCCTTGCTCTTACAGTAAGAAAATCTTGCTTAGAAATGCTGAGCAAATTCTTGCCTCTTTTAAGAAGATAAATGTTAATCAGTTATGATCCTGAATATGTTTAAAGTAGTTTCAGCAGTAAAATAGGTATGAAATACTCAGTCTTTAGTATTCTAAATAAAATCTTAGCCAGACTATTAAGGGTCTGCTATCCTAGACATCTTATCTATTCTTATCTGTTAGTCTTCAGAAGCACTAATCCTCAGCTTCCCAGCATGAATTTTATCCACTAGCTTCCAATCACAGGCATTATATAAGCTTTCACATGGCCTTGATGCACATATTAGGGATGTACATGGTTAGAAGAAATAAGATTTTGGACCAAGAACATATTAGATCATGTTACCCTCTGATGTGATGAATGGTACATGAATGGAGATAGTTAGGTCTTGTGCTCTAAACTCTCCTCACGCACGTACACACACACACCTGCCGGTGTACACACACACACACCCCTGCAGGTGTTCCTTGCCTTCCAATAAAACTCATCTTTGGGAAGCTTTAACCAGAGGCAAGATGGACAGATGTCTCATATTTAAGGTAGTGTTTCTCAGGACGAGTCTCAGACTCTTATTTTTATTTGTGTCTGGAAAAGGGGAGACTCCAATTTGAGTGTTAGGGACCAGGTGAAGGTAAATTATTGTGAAACAAGCAGGCGCAGGAAGAGTCAGAGCCTTTCTCTCTATACATTAGACCTCTCTGATGGCACGTCTCATTAACACTGGGATCACCTTTTCCTTTTCGTTTGAAAAAACTGGGAAAAATGCTTCCTAATCATTTTATCTCTAGTAAAGATTATTTGTAAAAAATTTATAAATATGTGCCACAGTTTTGTTTGATTTGGAAATTAAATGTGTTAAGAATAAAATGTGGCACACAGTACCTGCGAGGTACTGGCATATAGTAACTGTTCAATAAACATCGGATTCCTCCCCCTTCACTGTTCTTCTTTCACTGCTATGCAAAGGATAGTGAATGACAAAAACAGGGGTTTGGACCAAAAGAGGATCATGTGGGCCATACCCTCCCAGGCTTACCCACAACTGGGTATTTTGAACACAGCAAGAGAGATTCTTGGGGAAAGACCTCAAGTGACGAAAAAGATCAATGAAATGAACAAACCTTGGAACTTAAGGCTGATCCAGTGTGGGCTTTAACTATTAGTTTTTAAGAGAGCTGTATGTCCAAGTTTAGCTATTTTTGTTTATAAAGAATAGTATCTGTGCCGGGCACAGTGGCTCACGCCTGTAATCCCAGCACTTTGGAAGGCCGAGGCAGGCAGATCACAAGGTCAGGAGATCAAGACCATCCTGGCTAACACGGTGAAACCCCATCTCTACTAAAAATACAAAAATTAGCCAGGTGTGTTGGCACACGCCTGTGGTCCCAACTACTCCAGAGCCTGAGGCAGGTGAATTGCTTGAACCCAGGAGGCGGAGGTTGCAGTGAGCCAAGATCACACTCCAGCCTGGGTGACAGAGCAAGACTCTATCTCGAAAAAAAAAAAAAAAGAACAATATCTGAAAACATATCCAGGACTGTTGTGTTTAAAAATACTTTATCTTAGAGAGGCCAGGCATGGTGGCTCACATCTGTAATCCCAGCACTTTGGGAGGCCGAAGTGAGTGGATCACTTGAGGTCAGGAGTTCCAGACCAACTTGGCCAACATGGTGACACCCTGTCTCTACTAAAAATGTAAAAATTAGCTGGACGTGGTGGTGCACACCTGTAATCCCAGCTACTTGGGAGACTGAGGCATGAAAATTGCTTGAACCTGGGAGGTGGAGGTTTCAGTAAGCTAAAATCATGCCATGGTACTCCAGCCTGGGCAACAGAGCAAGACTCAGTCTTAAAAAAAAAAAAAGTGCTTTATCTTAGAGAAATAGTAGAAATAAGACTAACTGGATAACTGGACAGAAATATTTAACTAAATTTGTTAACTAAAACATGTATCTCATCTCTATGCTTCCTTCTTATGTTTCTTCTAGAAGTTACTCCCAGTTGTTTTCCGGAGAAAGCTTGAGTTTCTTTTATTGTCAGAAGACCTCCAAGGTGACATTCCAGAGAACATCCTCGAGGTGAGAGAGGGCCCTGGTGCCATCTGCCCAGGGTTGACAGTCACTCAAGCAGCTTAGCTTCCAGGGATCCAGAAGAGACAGGTCTCCAAGATGTTGCCTATACTTTGTTCTCAGGCAAGGCAACACTGAAGCTCCTTTGAGGAGAGTTTAGAATTAGGGTAAACTTATATGATTTTAGAATTTTTGAGGTGGTTGTCCAGAAGTACCAAATATAACTGGGAATTAAAGATTTATTAATAGATAGCAGGGAATATGGAGGGGACAAGGAACTAGTATTCATTGACTATCTTTTCTACAAGAGGTTCACTGAATGTGTTAGAGTTAATTCTCATCACAACCTTCTGGGGGTAGATTCACATCAAGTCTTAATTATATCATTATAACATGTATCAGTTACTACTTTAGTGCCTGAGATGTGCTCTGAGGCCCAATACTTATTTTCTTAATGACCCTGCCACCAGTTAATTAAAGACATAGTTACAGTAGGATTTAAGAGAGGGACTTTCACTTGTATTAGGTAAAGGACTCATGGTCTTGCAGTCCATCTCTGAGGCGGTGAGTGAAGAGGCATCATTGAGCACCATCTATAGGCATGGTGCTCAAGTGTGGGAAATAACCTACTTCTCGCCCCCTTCTCTCCCTGTACCTTCACCCTGCAAACAGAGGATAGGCTCGAGAGGTTCTTGCTTTTAGGTGACTGAGAAAGAAGGACTAAAACACACACTGTCATGTATTAAATCATATTGTACTAATTTTAAGTACATTGAAGCTATATGGGTTAGAGATATTGGAGAAGGTTTTATGGAAGGATAAAGGATGGACTGAAAGCATGGCTAGGATTTAGATCAAGGGTTAAAAACTGACGTTCTTTTAAAAACTGAATGTAAATGCCTTTAGATGGGCATAATATCTTACCTGGTCTGTGAGTTGGCAGACCTCGATTCATATCACCAGTACACATTTTGGAGACAGTGAGGTGGGACTAGCTTGAGCATGGAGGCCCTGGGCAATTGAGTTCATCTCTCCCAGCCTCCAACTCATTTATAAAATAGGAGTAAAAGTAGTATCTTCCTCTGAAGACTGTTGTAAGGATTAATTTGATTTTTCTGTGTAAAGGGCCTTAGAACAGTGTCTGACACATAGTAACTACTACCTAAGTATTTGCTACTGCTACTATTATATAAGTAAACTGAAAAAGAGGAAAGCATGAAGGCACACAAGTGATACCATTCCAGGCATGCCCACCACCCATCCCTCTCTTCATCCTCTATTTAGGAGCTGTATGAGACCTTAACACAGGGTGCAGTAGGCCCCATGCCTGACGGAAATCCGAGGAGGGAGAGCTGTACTCCTCGTCTTAGCTCCGAAGCTATCTCTGTGCTCTGGGATCTCCTGAGGCAGTCTCCCCAGCCAGCACAGGCCCTGCTGGAGCTCCTGCTTGGGGAGGATGACGGCACTGGCCTCTGTCACTGGCCTCTGCAGAATGCACTGGTGGACCTCATTCGAAAGGCATTGCGGGCTTTGCAGGGCCCTGATTCAGTGCCCCCTGGGGTAGTCGATGCCATCTATGGAGCTCTGCGTACTCTGCGTTGCCCTGCAGAACCACTTGGGGTTGAGTTGCGTCTCCTGTGTGAGGAACTACTAGAGGCCTGCAGGACTGAGGGGAGTCCCCTGCGGGAGGAGCGGCTGCTCAGCTGCCTGCTGCACAAGGCCAGCCGGGGTCTGGTGTCCCTGTATGGCCATACCTATGCAGAGAAGGTCACAGAAAAGCCACCGAGGGCTACAGCCTCGGGAAAAGGTATGTTCCCTTTGCTGCTGTTCCTTTAGTTTCAGTAATTCCAGTATGCCCAGCCTTGCTGGAGGCTCTAGACTGGTGCCTTCCACGTGGCTCAGGACATCTAATGGGGGAGGCTAACCAAAAATGGGTACGATGCTCTTTTGTAAAAGTACAGGCCTGGCATGGTGGCTCGGGCCTGTAATCCTAGTACTTTGGGAGGCCAAGGCAAGGAGGATCATGTGAGGCTAGAAGTTCAAGACAAGCCTCTGCAACATAGTGAGTTCCTATCTCTACAAAAAAATTTTGGAAATTAGCTAGGCATGGTGGCCCACACCTGTGGTCTAAGCTACTCAGGAGGCTGAGGCAGGAAGATCACTGAGCCCAGGAGGTCGAGGCTGCAGTGAGCTGTGTTTGCACCACTGTATTCCAGCCTGCATGACAGAGTGAGACCCTATCTAAATAAATAAATAAATAAAGTACAGGTTTTCTAGTGTAAGATGAAGGTGTTGGGAGGAAAAAAATAAAGTAATAGCAGTAGCAGGAAAGAGCTTTTCAGAAGCTCTCAAGAGAAGTAAAGATTCTTGAAGATAAAGTATGGAAAACCCAGCCTGTTTTTAAAAGAGCAAACTCTCACATCACTTGGTTGTTCAAATGGGCTCTAGCTTAGAAAAGAAGAGCTCTTGGTTTCCTGATAACTGTCTTATTTGATATTCAGTCTCACCGGATCATCTAGATCCTGAGCGGGCAATGCTAGCCCTGTTCTCCAATCCCAACCCAGCCCAGGCTTGGAAAGTGGCCTATTTCTACTGCCTGAGCAACAACAAACACTTCCTCGAGCAGATTCTGGTAAGTCAAGCTTAATTGTTCATCACAGAGGTACCCAGGGGTTCTCCCCAGACTTTTTCATTCCTCATTTCTCTCCCACTCATTTGGCCAACATAAAGCAGTCTATTTAGTGTTAAGTCATTTGGTTTTGTCCCTCCCACAGCCCCATGGGAAAGGAGACTCTGAGAATCAGTACCATTCATACTTACAGTTGCAGTCACTTTATGTCAGTCCTTTGGCAGAAACTAAAATGTATATGTGTGTGCTTTCTGGAGGATGCAAGAAAGAAAAGGCAGTGGCAACAATATGTTGCCTAGCTGACAGGAGAATTTAATTACTTTAATCTTTTCCTTCCAGATTGCAACTGAGCTTCAGTTTAATTCAGCAGATACTTATTAATCTCATCCTGTGTGCCATGTACTGTAATAGGAGCTGGAGTTACAACAGAAGTCAGTGTCTGCCTTCAAGGAGCTCACAGTCTAGTGTTTTCACAAACATTTATCTTACTCAATTCACCACTTCTGTTTTTTTTGTTTTTGAGACAGAGTTTCCCTCTTCTCACCCACGCTGGAGTGGAGTGGCGCAATCTCGACTCATTGCAACCTCTGCCTCCTGGGTTCAAGTGATTCTCCTGCCTCAGCCTCCCGAGTATCTGGGATTACAGGCCTGTGCCACCATGCTGGCTAATTTTCTATTTTTAGTAGAGATGGGGTTTCACCATGTTGGCCAGGCTGGTCTCAAACTCCTGACCTCAAGTGATCCTCCTGCTTTGGCCTCCCAAAGTGCTGAGATTACAGGCATGAGCCACTGCGCCCAGCCAACCACTCCTGTTATTGTCAGAAATCTCCCTTCTGTACTAAAATACTTCTTTCTCTAATGAGCAGTAAGCTGGAACCCATTCTGTCTCATCCACATAGCTGCCCATAACAGCTTTCTTTGACTTACAGGTAACAGCACTAACACTGTTGAAAGAAGAAGACTTCCCAAATCTTGGCTGCCTACTTGATAGAGAATTCAGGCCCCTCAGTTACCTGCTCGTGCTCCTGGGCTGGACACACTGCCAGAGCCTAGAGTCAGCCAAGAGGCTGCTCCAGACCCTGCACAGGACCCAGGTAACTCTCACTCAGCACCCCAGGCTGCTCTGGAAGTGAGAACCTTGGGACTTTGGGCTTGGGCCGAATGCACAGCCCTAAAGTCAGTCATAATCTCTAACCCCAGGTGCCTGAGTCAGCATCTCTTTCTTCTCCCATATCAACATAGGACCCAGGCTGTGATGAGCTCCTCAGGGATGCCTGTGATGGATTGTGGGCTCACCTGGAGGTCCTGGAGTGGTGCATACAGCAGAGCAGGTATGGTCCTGTGCAGGCAGGGCCTGCCCACCACAGGGCACAGTTGACCCTGTGCTCCGCATGTGTGGTCATTTCAAGGCGTTTTCCACATAAAGGGTTTTGAGTTGGCAATGTTGACCAGCTACTAATAATTGTTCCAGCTATTAAACCAAGAAAGAAACACAAGTAATTATTACCTTCACCATGACCATCAGGTCATAACTAGAGGATAATTTTAGGATGACAATAATAAAAAGAACAATAGCTCACATTTCCAGTGCACTTACCATAAGCCAGGCATTGCTCTAAGCCCCTTACATGGATGGTTTCAATTATGCCTTACAATAATCCTATGGGTAGATACCAGTATTATCTTCATTATAAAAGTCGGGCAACTGAAGCCCATATGTATAAAATAACTTGTCCAAAATCACACAGCTCATAATGTCATCCACATTCTTAGTCTTTTGTTATCCAGGATCACACTTTTATTCAACTAATGCTTATTGAACTGTACATGAGGCCCTGTGTTTCTCTGGTAACTTAGCCTGGACCTAGGTTTCTATCTTGTTCTTCACCCACTTCACCAGCACTTTCTGTACAGTGGGCAGAGGGGGAAGTAGCAAGGGGCTCTTACTCAAAGTAAAGCCAGAGAAACTTGTGTTCTTTTGAAGCTAGAGAGGGTGTAGAAATTAGAAAATTCAATCTGTAGGACCTTCCTAGACCCTACTGACCTGAAAGGCCCTTTCTAGGCCCTTTCTAGACAACTAGAGCTGGTTTGATAGATGTACCTCCCTGAGGGTAAATAAATGTTATGCTCCATCCCAAACCAACAAAAATTTAGTTCGTAGGGAAGTGAAACCTGTGGCGTTATGGTCCAGAGACGAAAAGCAAGAGGGAATGGAGATTGATCTTTCTTCGGGCAATAATATAAACTGCCTCTCTTCCATCCTTCCAACTTTCCCATTCAGCAACCCCATACCAAAGAGAGATCTGTTGTATCATTTACACGGTGGAGACAGCCACTCAGTGCTCTACACTCTCCATCACCTTACAAACCTTCCAGCCCTCAGGGAGGAAGATGTTCTCAAGCTCTTACAGAAAGTGCCAGCCAAGGACCCCCAGCAAGAGCCTGGTGAGTTGGAATGGAATGACCTGGCCAAGATTTCCTCTTAGGACATTCTTGCGCATTTCTTCCCGCATGAGATTTGTCCAGATGTGATTGCTGAGATCTTTCAAGAGGGTGGTGAGCAAGTCTCCTCTAAATGAGCACTGTTTGTCCTAATCAGATTATGGGATATAGGGCATTCCTCTTCTTTCTTGGTGAAGTGTAGGGAATCCTGTGAGCATGGTCCTGCATTCGTTGTCCTTGTGGAACCATCACGGACTACAGCCTCATTCCAGTGAAACAGAATTAGAAATTGCCCTCTGAATATACAGCATTGTCAGACAGTGTTTATGCAAATTCTTAGTGGGTGGCTTCATGTCTTATAAGTTTTCTGATAGCATATTTTGTGCCTTTTCTCCCATGTCCTCTTCATACTCCATGTAACAGATCAGGAGGTTTAGAAGAAAGACTTGCTGGGCCGAGCGCAGTGGCTCACACCTGTAATCCCAGCACTTTGGGAGGCTGAGGCTGGTGGATCACTTGAGGTCAGGAGTTCAAGACCAGCCTGGCGAACATGATGAAACCCTGTCTCTACCAAAAATATAAAAAATTAGCCAGGTGTGGTGGTGTGCACCTGTAATCCCAGCTACTCAGGAGTCTGAGGCAGGAGAATTGCTTGAACCAGGGAGGTGGAGGTTGCAGTGAGCCAAAATGGTGCCACTGCACTCCAGCCTGGGGGACAGAGGGAGATTCCATCTCAAAAAAAAAAAAAACAAAAAGAAGAAGAAGAAAGACTTCTTCTTGTCTGAAACAGGAACAAAGCCTTTTTTTAACCTAAGATCTTTGCTTAAATTCAAGACCCCATTACAAAGCTCTCTCTTTTTCTTTAAGTTTTATCTTATTTCCCTCCCCTCTCAAATGAATTCTCACCATGGTTTTTTGTTCATTTGCTTTTGAGAAAGGGTCTTGCTATGTTGCCCAGGCTAGTCTCGAACTCTTGGGCTCAAGTGATCTTCCTGTCTCAGCCTCCCCAATAGGTGGGACTACAGGCACTTATCACTACACCCCATATAATTTTACCCTATTTTTAATTGACTAATAATAATTGTATCTATTTTGGGAATATATCTTGATGCATGTATACATTGTGGAATGTATACATTTCTTTTTGTTCTTAAGAAATGTATCATTGTGTAGTCACAATCTGCCACACAGGCCAGAGACACTTACCTTTGAGAGACACAAACTTTCTTATGTGGCAGTTGAGGTTTCGCAGCCTGGATGTTGCTTTACTTTTTGAAAGGACCTTCTGCTAACTGCAGAACCAGTATTATTACATTCCCTGTTTTTTTTTTCTGGAAAGATAGGCAGCTTGCTTAGCAGATTTCCTATAGTAATAGGAACTCTGCTCCTACATGTAAGTATACAGGCCTTCCAAAGAAATGCAATATTTTAAATCTGGACCCACGGGGCACACTTGGAAAAGGCAAAAAAGGGCAATAAGGCTGCAACTAGGGTGAGGCAAGAGAGACCTTTAAGGTGCAAAATTTAAGGAGGCACTCACTGTCAGGTGTAAGACCTAGTCCTGGGCAATAACGCCATGTAGAAGTCATGAGATATGTAGAAGAGAGGTGAGTGGGGGAAAGGAAGTGCAGGAAACTGAAAATTGATACTGACTAGAGGGAAAGCCCTAGAAGTGACACAGATCAGACCGACAGAAAGGAGAGAGGGTAAGAACCTACAAGTGGACCTGTAAGTACGGCACAGCATCTCTTTGCTTCACCCATACTTGCAGCCTGAATGAATTAACTCTCAAGTTCAGCCTGTTTCTCTCTGTAATTCAGATGCAGCTGATGCTCCAGTCCCTGAGCACCTGAGCCAGTGTCAGAACCTGACACTCTACCAGGGCTTCTGTGCCATGAAGTATGCCATCTATGCCCTCTGTGTAAACTCACACCAGCACTCCCAGTGCCAGGACTGCAAAGACAGCCTCTCTGAGGACGTGACCTCAGCTGCAGAGCCAGCAAATGACTCTCTTTCCTCCCCAGGTACGGCACTTCCCTCCATCTCTGACGTAAGCTGGTAACTACCTACGGTAGTGCGTGCTTTGTGTGTTTACCCTCTTCCATCAAGATTGGGAGTGAGGTGATGGCCTTGGTTTTATTTCACCCAGAGATAGAGTTTCATCCATCTGTCAGCCTCTGAATCGAAGGGACATGGAAAAAGCAAGTGATTGCCTGTTTTAACCGAGTCTGATCACCCAGTGTGGTGTTTTCCAAATGCTTTTTTTAAAAACTGTATTTCACGGTAGGAATGGCATTTTACATCCTACTCTAGTTTGCACCTAGGTATATAATTTGTGTGTTTACATATGTATGTGTATATACGTGATCTACAAACCAAGTTTTAAAAACAATGCTTACTTCACAGAGCACACTCCTGATTATTTTTGTTTCCTATTTCATCTTTTTAAATGTAGCCTTCTAAGGTGATTTCATAGGTCATAGCCTACAGTGTGAAAAGTACCAACCTAATGGTCCTATCCTCTCTCATTTTTCTTAATAATTTACAATTCCTTAACTTGCCTTCTGTGACTAGTGGTCAGTTTTCCCTCTCTCCTAGCTTTGGAATAGACCTTTACCTCTTAGCATGGTCATTTTTGCCTATTAAGGATTTCTTAAGAGATCTAGGTAGCCATGATCATCTCTTTTTTTTTTCTTTTTTTGGAACGGAGTCTCGCCCTGTTGCCCAGGCTGGAGTGCAGTGGCACGATCTCGGCTCACTGCAAGCTCCGCCTCCCAGGTTCAAGCCATTCTCCTGCCTCAGCCTCCTGAGTGGGTAGCACTACAGGTGCCCGCCACCACACCCAGCTAATTTTTTGTATTTTTAGTAGAGACGGGGTTTCACTATGTTAGCCAGGATGGTCTTGATCTCCTGACCTTGTGATCCACCCTCCTCGGCCTCCCAAAGTGCTGGGATTACAGGTGTGAGCCACCGCGCCCGGCCCACCATGATCATCTTTAGTGTAAAAATAAGTGGAAATAGAATTGAGGAGTAAAGTGTCTGCATGTTACCTTCATTCCTGGAACTGAAATATGGAGTCCTTATCAGGGATGAAGAACAATGTAATATTCACAAAGCAGATACAAAATAATGAGTTTTCAGTAAGCTGTACTTTTTTTTTTTTTTCCTTTGAGACAGAGTCTCGCTCTGTTGCCCAGGCTGGAGTGCAGTGGCGTGATCTTGGCTCACTGCAACCTCCGCCTCCTGGGTTCAAGTGATTCTCCTGTCTCAGCCTCTTGAATAGCTGGGATTATAGGCTCCCACCACCATGCCTGGCTAATTTTTATATTTTAGTAGAGATGGTGTTTCACCAGTTGGCCAGGCTGGTGTCGAACTCCTGACTTCAGGTGATCCGCCCGCCTCGGCCTCCCAAAGTGGGATTACAGGCATGAGCCACTGCCCATGGCGAGCTGTACTTTCAAAATAGCAAAATCTTTCAGCAAATCATGACGAGACATCTTAAGAAGTCTCTCTTATTCTTCTCACTGTAACCTCAGGTCCCTTATAATTAAAAAATAAATAAGGCTGGGCGCGGTGGCTCAAGCCTGTAATCCCAGCACTTTGGGAGGCCGAGACGGGCGGATCACGAGGTCAGGAGATCAAGACCATCCTGGCTAACACGGTGAAACCCCGTCTGTACTAAAAATACAAAAAATTAGCTGGGTGTGGTGGCGGGCGCCTGTAGTCCCAGCTACTCCGGAGGCTGAGGCAGGAGAATGGCGTAAACCCGGGAGGCGGAGCTTGCAGTGAGCTGAGATCCGGCCACTGCACTCCAGTCCAGGCGACAGAGCGAGACTCCGCCTCAAAAAATAAAATAAATAAATAAATAAATAAGCTAAAGTTGTGAGAATGTTTGACTCTGGGAGGTAATGTTTCTAATGTTTGCATTCTCCGTCTTCTCTTTCTCTGGCCTCTTCTCTTGTACATGTTTTTGAAGGTGCTGCAAATCTCTTCTCAACTTACCTGGCCAGGTGTCAACAGTATCTGTGCAGTATTCCTGACTCTTTGTGCCTGGAGCTTCTGGAAAACATCTTCTCATTGCTTCTCATCACCTCTGCTGATCTTCACCCAGAGCCTCACTTGCCTGAGGACTATGCTGAGGATGATGACATTGAGGGGAAGAGCCCCTTAGGTTTGAGGTCCCCATCAGAGAGCCCTCAGCACATAGCACATCCTGAAAGGAAGTCAGAGCGGGGTTCCCTGGGAATCCCAAAGACCCTTGCTTATACAGTGCCAAGCTGTGTGAAGGCAGAGCCAAAAGACAGTTACCCAGGGCCTCATAGGCACAGCTTTTTGGACTTAAAACACTTTACTAGTGGTATCAGTGGATTTCTGGCTGATGAATTTGCAATAGGGGCCTTCCTCAGGCTTCTCCAAGAACAACTGGATGAGATCAGTAGCCACATTCCCCCTGAGAAGCCAAAGCAAGAAGGTCAGAGCTGCTCAGGAAGCAGAGATGGACTGCAGAGCCGCCTGCATCGACTTTCCAAGGTTCTCTCTGAGGCCCAGTGGAGATACAAAGTGGTAACAAGCAACCATCGTTCAGGTGAGAGGAGGGTGGAACTGGTGGGACCAGAAGGTGGGGAGGGAGAAAGATCCTGGTTATATGGGAGAGAGCTAGGAGTACATGGGAGTCACCCTGTAACTCAGGGCATATCATCACCGTGGCAACCAGTGTAGAACACTGGGTTATGCTCCGTGTCTCAGAGCCCAGTGCAAACCTTCCCCCACCTATTATGCCAAGAGGGGGCCAAATCAAAGCTGATCACTCTCCTGTGTGTCCTATTGGATTTGCTCTTTCAGAGGAGCAACCTTCCCGAAGATACCGGCCTGCCACACGGCACCCCAGTGTCCGCCGGGGTCATCGGACAAGAAGGAGCCAGGCAGGTAATCTGAAGAGCTCATTCCCATGCACTAGGCAAGTGGTGTAATGCTACTTGTCTAATACTCTTTAAGAAACAGCACATGGTCAAAGACAACAAAAGTGTTGTAAAATTATCCTATTGCCACTCCCTCAAGGTAACCCTTGTTAATAGTTTCCTGTGTATCCTTCCAGAAATTTTCCATGCAATATAAACTTGTATATCCTTTTATATATACACATGCATTATACTATATATTGAGAACTGCAGCTTGCTTTTTTCGTTTATTTCTTTTTATATATACAGATGTATTGTACTATAAATTGAAAACTTTTTTCACTTATCATTTTAAATACTGCTTAGTATTCCATTGTCAAAAACACCCTGTTCATGTACTTTTAAGTCTCCAGTTGTTTACTATTATAAACAGTGCTGTAGTAAACAACCTTATACATGTCTGTGCATACTTGTGTAAATATAGGATAAGCTCCTAGCAGCAGAATTACTAGGTTAGATGTATGTGGATATAAAATATAGATAGATATTACCCAGTTGCCTTAAAAATAAGGTAGACCAATATGTATTTCTTTTTTTCTGTAAGAGTTAATATTAAGTATTCATTGTATGCCAGATGCTGCTCTACATTCCTTATATTTGTAATTGTTCACTTATTTAATCCTCACAATACTATGAAGTAGGTCTTATTATTTTTCCCCTTTTATTTTTATTTCCTGTTTTTTTTGTTCTGTTTTGTTTTTTGTTTTGTTTTTTGAGATGGAGTCTCCCTCTGTTGCCCAGGCCAGAGTGCAGTGGTGCGATCTCAGCTCAATGCAACCTCCACCTCCTGGGTTCAAGCGATTCTTGTGCCTCAACCTCCTGAGTAACTGGGATTACAGGTGCGCGCTGCCACAGCCGGCTAATGTTTGTAATTTTAGTAGAGACAGGATTTTGCCATGTTGGCCAGGCTGATCTTGAACTCCTGACCTGAAGTGATCTGCCCGTCTAGGCCTCCCAAAGTGCTGGAATTACAGGTGTGAGTCACTGGGCCCGGCCTCCCTTTTATTTTTAGTTGGCATATAATAATTGTACATATTTAAGGGATACACAGTGATATTTCAATATGTTTATAAAATGTGTAATGATCAAATTGGAGTAATATCTTATCTATCACCTCAAACATTTGTCATTTCTTTGTATTGTGAACATTCAAAATCCTTTCTTCGGCCGAGCACGGTGGCTCACAGCTGTAATCCCAGCATTCTGGGAGGCTGAGGCAGATGGATCACTTGAGGCAAGGAGTTCAAGACCAGCCTGGCTAACATAGTGAAACCCTGTCTCTACTAAAAATGTGAAAGTTAGCTGGGTGTGGTGGTGGGCGCCCAGCTGGGGAGGCTGAGGCATGAGAATCACTTAAACCTGGGAGGCAGAGGTTGCAGTGAGCTGAGATTGTGCCACGGCACTCCAGCCTGGGTGACGGAGTGAGACTCCATCTCAAAAAAAAAAAAATCTTTCTTCTAGCTTTTTGAGAATATATAATAGGTTATAGTTAACCATATTCATCCTGCAGTGCTACAGAACAGCAGAACTGATCCCTCCTGTCTAGCTCTGATTTTATATTCATTAATCACCCTCTCCCTATCCTTCTCTCCCTCCTATTATTTATAGTTCTGCAAGCTATATGTGATTGCCTATTTGCACATACTCTCATCAGTCAGTAGTATGAGATTTTTTAAAACCTTCACCAGTATACTTAATATCATAATGATGTTTCATTGCTTCAGTAGTATTTTTTTAGTTTTGAGATTGAATATCTTTTCATATATTTATTGGCTGTTTATATTTTTCTGTAAACTGCCTAATGTCTAAGGTCCATTTTTCTCTTAGGAATCTCTTTCATGTTGAATTGTAGAAAGCTCTTTATACATTAAGGAAAATATTTTCTCATGATGTGCTATTATTTTTTCTTTATTTTGCCTTTTGATTCCACTTATGGACTTTTCTTAGAGAAGTTAATACAAGCATATTATGCAGGAGTATTAAATTTTTAGAGAATCAAGTTTTCATTATGGCTTTTGGTGTTGATCTTTTAAAAATTAAAAGGAATTCATGAGGATTTCCCATGGGCTAAACAGTACTAGGTGTCTTGAGGGAGGTAAATGAGGCACAAGCTAGGCTTTTGACTTCAAACAATTTGTAATGTACCTGCTTAGACAGTATACATGGAAAGTTTAAAGTGACCTGAGGCCCTGCTTGAAAACAGAAGAAATGTCTTAAAACAGGGTATCAGCATGACCTGCAGATGTAAGGGCAACAGATTTCATAAAGGAGTTGACTCTTGAACCAAGCTCCAGAGAATGAGTAGGCTCTAGCTAAGTGGCAACATGAAAGGTGAGCATACTGAGTGGGGTGGAGGATGCCATGAGAGAAACCTTCAAGGTTGAGTTACTAAATCCCTTAAGCTGCTACATTAATTGGTTTGTGTCAGAAGACAGAGTTTGCATCCACTTGACCCATTCAGTACAAGAATGCACAATCCATCATCTCTTTTCTACAGCTGTTCCTTCTAAAGGGCTTCCAAACAGTGAACTGAGGGGCCTCCCTTGCATGAGGCTGAGACAGCCACTCGAATGAGCATGCTAAGAAATAGTGAGCCACTGTTAGAAAGCTCTAGCACGTTAGGAAGCCTGGTGTTGAGAAGAGAATAAGCTTTTTCTCTGAGACTTTGAATATCATGGTCCGTGGCCAGCCAGGTCTTAGACTTTGGTTCCCTACATTTTTTTTTTTTAAATAGAGATAGGGTCTTGCTCTGTTGCCCAGGCTGAATTGCAGTGGCACAATCATAGTTCACTGTGACCTTGAACTCCTGGGCTCACACAATCCTTCCTGCCGCAGCCCCATGAGTAGCTGGGACTACAGGTGTATGGCCCCTTGCCCAACTAATTTGTTTCTAATTTTTTGTGTAGACAGGGTCTTGCAGTGTCGCCCAGGCTGGTCTCAAACTCCTGACCTCAAGCTATCCTGCTACAATGGCCTCCCAGAGTGCTGGGATTACAGGCGTAAGCCACCACACCCAGCCAGTTGTCTGCCTTTTCAAGTGTGAAGATACCTTTTTCTATGTGAGGAAATGTTGTGTCCCTACTACTTCCTGGTCATAACAGTTGTGCTTTTATTTTTTCAGAATACTGCCAGTGCTTACTGAGCAGGTGCTGATCACTGACCCCTAAAAATAAATTGAAAGTTCGTAGGGCTCTGAGACCCACAGGTTAGGAACCACTGGTATAGGCTACTGCCCAGGTGAACGCTGTTGTCATATTCAGCCCACCCTTTGCCTTTGGTCTGTAGTAGGTTGTGTTTTGCTGTAGAAGGAGCAGCAGGTGTCATAGTTACTCATTGTCCTCTGTCTCTAACTACACAGATCTTGGCTGTCAAGCCAACTTCACACTTCCTACTCTGTAAGGAGCTGATGATTGACTTTCTATCTTCTTCCCAATACCCGTAGATGGCCAAGACAGAGGTTCCAGCCCATTCCTGGAAAGTACAAGTAGTGAGCCGAGCACAAGTACATCAGGTATGCAGATTTCCACCAGTTGCCAACTTTGAGCAGCTTTGCCCTGGTATAGAATTGCCACACACCATGGTGTAAAGCTGGGATTGAGCAGTCAAGGTTGTTATTCAAGGTTGGCAGATGGCCAGATTTTAGCTGAGAGAAGGGAAAGGATTTTTTCATTCTCAATTTAGTTATCCAGCAACAGGGAGAAATAGAGGTAAATACTCAAAGAAGGTAGTTGGCATTTAACATCTTGTATTCAAAGATGGTAGCACAGGTTTGCCCTTCATTTGAGGAAAAATTAAGACCTATTTACAGACCTTTTATAGAAGGACGTTGAGGAGATAAAAGTTTGGTGGTAGGTGTCAGCAATATAGCATTTCCTCAATTCCTCTTGCTTCTCTGGCCCCACACATTCTTGTGTCCCAACAGAGGGAAGTCTGAGTGCCGTGTCTGGGCAGAATGAGCTGGACAGCAGATTGCACCCCCTTCCTCAAAGTTCACTCCTCCCCATGATGTTCTCCCCACCTGAGTCACTGCTGGCATCCTGCATCCTTCGCGGAAACTTTGCAGAAGCCCATCAGGTAAGGGGAGCCTAGGCCATACCTTTTCAGCCCCTGAACAACTTAGCATCAGGTAAGGCTCGGAGCATGTGCAACCAGAGCCACCTGGGAGCACTGAGGGGTCCGCATCAAGCAGAAGCAGCAGAAGCAGGAGGGGGTTTCCATGTGCCCAGGCCCAGTCTTCAGCAGGGCGGATTGAAAGATATTGAATTGTTTGTGGTTCTTAATATAGCAGTGTTTTAAAAAGGTAAAAGAAAATATTCAGCCACATTCCCACCACTTAAAAACATGGAAATTTTTGTTTCTCTCCTTGACTCCTTCTCTGAACATATACATGGGTTTTTGTTTGTTTGTTTGTTTGAGATGGAGTCTTGCTCTGTTGCCCAGTCTGGAGTACAGTGCCACAATTTCTGCTCACTGCAACCTCCACCTCCCAGGTTCAAATGATTCTCCTGCCTAAGCCTCCCAAGCAGCTGGGATTACAGGTGCCCACCACACCAGGCTAATTTTTATATTTTTAGTAGAGACAGGGTTCTGCCATGTTGGCCAGGATGGTCTTGAACTCCTGACCTCAAGTGATCTACCTGCCTCAGCCTCCCAAACTGCTGGGATTGAGCATGAACTACAAACTACAGGCATGAGCCGCTGCACCCAGGCCATGTTTTTATCTAGTTTAAAATTTTAATACAATTTCCTTTTCCTGTCTTTTTTTTTTAATTTTTGACACAGAGATTTGCTCTTGTCGCCCAGGCTGCTGGAGTGCAGTGGCGCGATCTCAGCTCACTGCAACCTCTACCTCCCATGTTCAACTGATTCTCCTGCCTCAGCCTCCCGAGAAGTTAGGATTACAGGCATGCACCACCATGTCTGGCTAATTTTTGTATTTTTAGTAGAGAGAAGGTTTTGCAGTGTTAGTCAGGCTGGTCTCAAACTCCTGACCTCAGGAGATCCACCCACCTTGACATCCCAAAATGCTGGGATTACAGGCATGAGCCATTATGCCCAGTCTCAATAATAAATAGAATGCCAGTTCAATATACAAGAAGTATGGAGAGCTGGCAGACTAGAATATTTGTATTGTAGAGAGAAAATAGCACTGGAATGGTAATCAGAAAGACTCTGAACCTCTCTGAGCTTTGGTTTCCTCATTTGAAAACTGGAGTTAAATATAATACCTGGTTTTTCTACCTCATAGGAATGTTAAGAGGATTATGTTTTAGCTGTGAGGAATATGAAATCCTCTACTGTTGATTAAACTTAATAGCATAAAACAGTACTCTTCTAATGTTTAAAACCCTCTTGGCATATTAATGATACTTTTACTGGTAGTAAAGTATTTGGTAGTTTATCTACTTAACATGTAGATCAGAATTGTTCTTTCATGTGAGTTCAGTTGCTGAGGAATAAATCTAGGGAACTCTAGGTGATAGGACAATTTTTACTTAACCTTCTCTGATCATTTTAGATCTTACACTTTAATGATAATTATGATCCTTGGAGGAGGATAGGACCCTCCCCAGCCCCAGCCTTTCTCTTTCTTTTCTTTTTTTTTTTTTTTTTTTTTTTGAGGCAGAGACTCACTCTCTCACCCAGGCTGGAGTGCAGTGGCTCAATCTTGGCTCACTGCAATCTTCGCCGCCTCCTGGGATCAAGCGATTCTCCTGCCTCAGCCTCCTGAGTAGCTGGGACTACAGGTGCACACCACCATTCCTGGCTAATTTTTACATTTTTAGTAGAGACAGGGTTTCACCATGTTGGCCAGGCTGGTTTTCAACTCCTGACCTCAAATGATCTGCCCTCCTTGGCCTCATGAAGTGCTGAGATTACAGACACAAGTCACCATGCCAGCCAGCCCCTCCCCAGCCTTTCTAATGCTCAAATCCAGAGGAATTAACTAGGAGTCCCAAGATATTTTACCCCTAAATATCCTCCACTTCTCCTCCTTTTCTTGAGCCATGGTCTTTTTTTTTTTTTTTCAATAAAACTTTTATTTTTTGACCTGGATACAGACAGAATAAGTTGTACATATAAGAAAATGCCAGAAAGTATTAACAAGAAAATAAAATTACTTTTAACCCTATAGTATGGAACAACCAATATTAAAAATTCACTTTTTTGGCTAATATTTCTCCAAAATATGTATGACTTTTATATAGCTGAGATTATTTCCAATCTAAAACTTTATATCATGCATTTTTACATTTTAATATTAGCATTTGTCTTTTAACCTTGATTTTAGTGACCTTACAATAGTCTGATCAAGTAGCTGCATTTAACCCTGTTGCTCAAGATTTAGATTATTTTTAACCTTGTAATAGTTGTGATATATAGTGCCAAGGTGATTACGTTTAGGCATTAAGCCTTTTGAATTTTTTTTTAAGAAAGTTCCTCATAAAAACTGCTGAGTCAAAAGATGTAAACATTTTTAAAGCTTTATGGATTGCCAAACTGCTTTTTAAAAAAATTGTGATACTTAATGTTATACTACCTCCTGAGGATTTATTTTTGCACTCTGTTATTGTGATAGATGCAAAATGGTATTGTGACTTAAATTCCTAGATTACTGACAAGGGAAAATATATTTTCCCATTTATATATTAGTCATATATATTTCCTCTGAAATTGTCCACATCTTTTGCCTATTTTCTACTGAGGCTTCGGTGGTTTTCTTACTTTTATGAATTATTTTTTATAGTTGACCTGCTCTTCTAACATTCAGTGCCCTTCTGACCCTACAAAGCACAAAGACATCTTAGGACCACAGTCTAATGGTTGGCGAGATCTCCTATCTGTGGACATTCCCTAAATCAGTGAGACCACACTCTCCCTCTCCCATGACAGGTGCTGTTCACGTTCAACCTGAAGTCCTCACCCAGTTCAGGGGAACTGATGTTCATGGAGCGCTACCAGGAAGTGATCCAAGAACTGGCCCAAGTAGAGCACAAGATTGAAAACCAGAACTCAGATGGGGGTAGCAACACCATTCGGAGAACTGGCAGTGGCCGCTCAACTCTACAGGCCATTGGCAGTGCTGCGGCAGCAGGTCAGGCTTCCCTGCTAACACCATAAGTGGTGAGGTGGCTGGGAGAGGGGGTAAAAGGGGAGAAACCACCAAAATCCTATGCTCCTCATGAGGGTGAGCAGAAATTCAATACAGGACACCTGCCTTGAAAAATAGCAAACCTGATACATCCAGTTTTCCAGTTGTGCCCATCCTCCTTGCCCAGGCTGTTCACATACCACCACTCGACCTTTTGCATTAAGCTTATCCTGTGTGATTTCAACGAAGACTGTGAATGCTCTTTTTAACATGTGTTTTGATGGCCACTGTCTCTGGCTTCAGGAAATGGTTAGGAGTTTATTTCCTTCCCGTGTAATTACTCAGGGATAAAGCATATTGTTTTACTGTTCTATAAAGTGAAGTTGAATATTAAAATGTAGGGCTGCCGGGCGCAGTGGCTCACGCCTGTAATCCCAGCACTATGGGAGGCCGAGGCGGGCGGATCACGAGGTCAGGAGATCGAGACCATCCTGGCTAACACGGTGAAACCCCGTCCCTACTAAAAATTACAAAAAAGAAAATTAGCCCGGCGCGGTGGCGGGCGCCTGTAGTCCCAGCTACTCGGGAGGCTGAGGCAGGAGAATGGCGTGAACCCAGGAGGTGGAGCTTGCAGTGAGCTGAGATCTTGCCACTGTACTCCAACCTGGGCGACACAGCAAGACTCCATCTAAAAATATATATATATATATATGTTAGGCCCTAGAATTCACAGGTCTCGATTTCCCAACCTTGGATGCACTGCAAAAGAGCCCATCTTTTCATTATTTCTCGAAGTTGGACTCTTGTTCCACATTTTCACAACTCTTACTGACCTAGGCTCTACATACCATGGTACCATCACATATTGCTCCCTATATATTATCCCAGAAATTTTCTATGCCTATTCATAAGAATATACACACATCATTTCTGTTTTTAATATAAGTAGGCTCTTAGGACAATACTACAGTCTACCTTGCTTTTTAGCAATGTGTTCTAGAGATCTTTTCTGATTAGCACACGCAGATCTATATCATTCTTTCTGAACTTACTTTGAGACCCCATTTGGCAGAAGCCCTCCCTCATCTGGACCACTCTGAGTTTCTCTTGGTCTTCCTTTCATGCCACTGTTTTGAAGCTATAAGAGCGGGCCATAATGATAGTGCTAATATACATAGAAGATACCCTGTGCAGATGAACCTCAAACAATTTTAAAGTAACTACTTTACCTAATAAAAGTTGTAGTGAGAATCATTTTCACCCCTTGCTTTTTATTCCACTGCTGGGCGGCCAGGAATGGTGTTTTACTCTATCTCTGACGTGACCGACAAGCTGCTCAGCACCTCTGGAGACCCCATCCCCACACTCCAGGAGGACTTTTGGATAAGCACGACTCTAGTGGAGCCCACTGCTCCCCTGAGAGAGGTTCTGGAAGACCTCAGTCCCCCTGCCATGGCTGCATTTGACCTAGCTTGCTCTCAGTGCCAGCTCTGGAAAACCTGCAAGCAGCTTTTGGAGACGGCTGAACGGCGTTTGAATAGTAGCCTTGAAAGGCGGGGTGAGTGTGCTGTGTTGGCTGTATCCCTTCATTCTTAAATGAGATGGATTTCTGAGAGTCTTGATAAATTGTCAAGGAAGAAAGCAGTTATTGGAGGAGACAGATGGTCAATGGATTATGAAATTTTGTCACATACAATCTGACGGCATAAATACAGTCTGTTGAGAGACAAAATAGACATAGCAATTTGGGGAAATTCTTTATTGAATTATAGGTGAATTCAAAGAAGAAATATACATTTTAAAATGGTGTCAGTGGAATTTGAGCCTTAAGACTGCATGCCCTCTCCTTGGTGAACTTCACTTAACCTAAAACTTGAGACCTTCTTGAATTTGTAATCCAGTTGTAAGGGAAAACTGAATGAGTCACAGTTGGAGGGAAATCATACATTGAGGTCAATAATAGTGCAGAATATGCATACGGAATTCTTAGAGAAATCAGGTATGTGAAGGCATAGGTATATGAAGGTAGAATTAGGCAACGTTCTACTCCCCATACCTGTCCTTGCTACTTGCACCAAACATTGGAAGGACTGAGTAGTGGAGGAGAAAGGAACCTGTTCTGCTTTAGTAATATAGAGGGAGAAGTGGTGAATAGGTTATGATGTGAGTAGCCCCTTGTGTCTGGGGTCCCCAAGCCCACCCCCAGGTTCAGTGATTCTCTAGAAGAACTCTCAAGAATCAGCCTATCATCATAGAGCAAAGATTTATTTCAGCAAATGGATATAAGGAAAAATCAGCAAAGTAAAAAGGCTCATAGGATAAAATCTGGAGGAAACGAGGTGCAAGCTTCCAAGAGTCCTCTGCCTGTGGAGTCACCCAGGGCATGCCTATGCCTATTTCTCCAGCAATGAGTTGTGCCAGCAGTTGCAAGGTGTTGTATATAGGGAAGCTCATTAGAGACTCAAGGCCTGAGGTTTGTTTTTGTTGTTGTTGTTTATTTTTTTATTGTTGTTGTTGTTTTTTGAGATGGAATCTCGCTCTGTCCCCCAGGCTGGAGTGCAGTGGCTCAAGCTCAGTTCACTGCTTACTGCAACTTCCACCTCCTGGGTTCAAGCTATTCTCCTGCCTCAGCCTCCCAAAGTGCTGGGATTACAGGCGTGAGCCACTGCGCCCAGCCACCCAAGGTTTTTTTTTTTGAGGACTGGTGACAAAAACACCCTCTGCGTAGCATGTAGCAAATTCCGGGTTCCCAAAATGCAAGCAGGTATTCAGCATAAACCACATTGTACAAAGAGTTTAGGACCAGTGAGCCACTGTCATTATTTAAGGAAAGTTTTATATCAGCATAGGAAACTTCTTACCAGCCAAGTCCACAGTGCCAGCCAAGGGCCAGCCTTGCAAGCAGATGTTCTAAGGATAGCAGTGTCAAGCCTGCTGTTTAACTCTTTTCTCTACACCCCTCCAAATCACCTCTGAGCTGTTGGTTAAAATGTCCTTTAATGTTTACATAGTCCTTCAAAGAAAGTACACAGTGGCTTATACGATGCTGTTTTTGTCCAGTGATCTGCCCTTCCCCTCATCTAATACTTATATCCTAAAATAAAATATTATTCAAGCTTGTAATCACTGAAACAGTTCAGGTCAATCAATAAGGAATTTTTTTTTTATTTTTTGTGGGTGCATAGTCTGTGTATATATTTATGGAGTATATGAGATTTTTTTGGTACAGGCACGCAATGCTTAACAATCACATCATGGAAAATTGAGTGTCCATCCCCTCAAGCATTTAGCCTTTGTGTTACAAACAAGCTAGTTAGACTCTTTTAGTCATTTTTAAATGTGCAATTGAATTATTATTCACTATAGTCCCCATGTTGTGCTATTAAATACTAGGTCTTATTCATTGTTTCTAACTTTATTTATTTATTTTTTTTTTGAGACAGAGTCTCACTCTGCCACCCAGGCTGGAGTGCAGTGGCACCATCTCGGCTCACTGCAGCCTCTGCCTCCTGGGTTCGGGTGATTCTCCTGTCTCAGCCCTCTACCCCACCCTCCAGTAACTAGAACGACAGGGTGTGCCACTATGCCTAGCTAATTTTTGTATCTTTAGTAGAGAAGGGGTTCACCATCCACCCACCTCGGCCTCCCAAAGTGCTGGGATTACAGGTGTGAGCCACCATACCCAGCCTCTAACTATTTTTTATGCTAATTAACCATCTCCATCTTCCCCCACCCATTACTACCTTCCCAGCCTCTGGTAACCATCCTTCTATTCTCTATCTCCATGAATTCAGTTATTTTGATTTTTGGATCCCACACATAAGTGAGAACATGTGGTGTTTGTCCTGCTGTGCCTGGCTTATTTCACTGAACACAATGATGTTCAGTTCTATCCATGTTATTGCTAATGACAGAATCTGATTCTTTTCTATGGCTGAATAGTACTCCATTGTGTAAATGTACCACATTTTCTTTATCCATTCATCTGCTGATGGACACTGAGGTTGCTTCAAACTCTTGGCTATTGTGAACAGTGCTGCAAGAAACATGGGAGTGCAAATATCTCTTCAATATACTGATTTAGGAATTAATTTAGTGACTACTGTGTTTCCAGATTATCCTGAGCATGTGGGAGTATAGGAGAGATGTAAGGAATAATCTGTGTCCATTAAGTTGTTTATAGTGTGGTTGGAGTGTCAAGATACCACTTACAGCGATTAAAGAAGACATGTGATCCCCACTCAGATTCACAGCTGAGGGCAGTACCAAGACAAATCCCCTTGGCTTGGGACAGCAATTCCATAGGAGTGCCAGAGATTCTGAATCTTCTGATGTTGTTGACAGCTGAGGCATCTTGCCAGCAGCAGTTCTAGAATCTCAGGCATGAAATAAGCCAAGTATACTGGTTGTCACCCAAAATAGCACAGCATATATTTCCTCCTTAATATTGGAGAGGATAAAATTTCACAGGTAAATACAGGACTGAGTGCCAATCTCTGAAAACATTTCTTTTTTTTTTTTTTTTTTTTTTTTTTCTTTTGGCATTCCCTCTTCCTTCATCTATTTCCAGGTCGACGAATAGACCACGTACTCCTAAATGCTGATGGCATTCGAGGTTTTCCAGTTGTTCTTCAGCAAATCAGTAAGATTCTCAATTATCTGCTTATGTCAGCCAGTCAAACCAAATCAGGTGAGTTGCTTTTTTCTCTTTTCTTCTCCTGGACTTGGAACATTAGGTCAGCAGCAGACTTCACCTTTTCTTTCTCATTTGCTTTCCATAGAGAGTGTGGAAGAAAAGGGAGGAGGCCCTCCACGGTGCAGCATCACTGAACTGCTTCAGATGTGCTGGCCCAGCCTAACCGACGACTGTGTTGCCAGCCACACCACCCTCTCCCAGCAGCAAGATCAGGTCCTTCAGTCACTGAGAGAGGCACTAGAGCTGCCAGGTATAAGGCTGTCTGTCTGGGAACAAATAAAAGTCAAACTGGGGAAAGGAAATAGCTGAGAGTAACAAAGCACTTTGGAGCAGAGGCTTGGACTCCAGAACTGGGCTCTATCATTCCTTTAGTTAGCCAGGGCATGTCTCAATGTCTCATAACTTAACTTCACCTGTTTTCCCACCTCTCAATTGAAAGAATGGTGAACACTCCATTAGCTGATACATTTTTCTCATGATGAATGAGAAATATAGCCAGCAGATGCTCAGTTAATACTGATGAACCCTTCCGCAACAGATTGCTGTGTTCTTCATAAAGTTGTTCCACCCCAGAGACAAGGATAAAAACAGAACTATATACACCAGAGTAATTTTATACACTCCAGACCCAAAGCTCTTCCTGGCTGAGAATCACTTGTCCAAGTGACTGACTTGGGATTTTATATTTGCCTTGTAAGTGTAGTGCCCAGGCCATCAGATGCCCCAGGCAGTGCATAGGAGGCCCAGTTCACATATCCACTCAGAAATCGACCCAAAGCTGGACTCACAGACTAAAGCCTGTGTCCTTTCTCCTGCCATCCTCCTCTTAGAGCCCAGGACTCCTCCACTCTCTTCCCTGGTGGAGCAGGCAGCCCAGAAAGCTCCAGAGGCAGAGGCCCACCCTGTGCAGATCCAGACTCAGCTCCTCCAGAAGAACCTGGGCAAACAGACCCCAGCAGGCAGCAGACAGATGGACTACTTGGGCACCTTCTTCAGTTACTGCAGCACCCTTGCTGCAGTTCTCCTTCAAAGTTTGAGCTCTGAGCCTGGTAGGTAGCAAGAAAGAGGCAATAGATTCATGGCAGCTGCAAGTGTTCAGGGCAAGGAAGAGAAAAGACGCACGATTAAAAGACTCTGGATACAGCAGTAGCCAAGAACAGTAGATTTGTGAGGTCCTCCTCTCTTAATCATCTCTGGCTATTTTACTCATCTTTATGCTAGTATAGCTGTATGAGAGTACTCAATTAATTTTCTTGGAATTAGTGACTCAAAAATATCTCTGTCAGACCTGTGGTCCACTGTGGATTTGAGGGGCCAGCAGAGGAATCAAGTCTCTGATATGAGTACCAGATGCTTTCTGAAGTTCACAGAGTAAGTACTACATGCACTTCAGTCGGGTTGAAGAGAGCAGGAGTTAGCTGTCTGTGCCTAGACGTGCCCACTGAAGTTCATCTGGGATTGAAAGTCTTTAGAGCAGTGGTAAGATATAGATAAACTTGTGGTCAGGTTCATGTTGAGAATACCCTTTACCTAGAATGAATTATCGGAAGGATCTCAATACTGTCTTCATCTTGACACTGTACTTTTTTTCTCGATTCTGGGAAACAGGGCTCTGAACTCTTACAGTCAGTGGTGCAAACAAATATCATGTTCTTTACCTTTGCAGATCATGTGGAGGTCAAGGTAGGAAATCCCTTTGTTCTGCTGCAACAGAGCCCTTCCCAACTGGTGTCACATCTCCTGTTTGAAAGACAAGTTCCCCCAGAGAGGTAGGAGCCACCTCCATGCAAGTCAGTCAGCCATGGGCCTTCCTGATGATTTCATCAAGATAGCCAAGGGCTCAGTGCGGTGGGGCTTGGGGTTAGTACAGAGAGTGGGGATTTCTTCCAGACTGAATCTTTTATTCTTACACAACTCTGTGAAAACGTAATGTGCCTTGCTTCCTGCTTTCTCTCTCAATACCTCTAGCATGTATATTGTTAAGTATGAAATCAATTAAGTGACTCTGCACTTTATAAACAGGCAAAAATCCAAAAATTCGATAACATGATAGTTGATTAGACTGTAGGAAAACAGCATTCTCAGAGAATGCAAGTGGGACATAAATTTGTACAGCCTCTATAGGAAGGCAGTTTGTCAATATTTATTTAAATTGCAAATTCATATGCCCTTTGATTTAGCAACCAGTTTGGACAATTTATCCTACAGCTTTATTATACATAAGTGATTTATGTGCAAAATCATTTCATTGCAATCTTGTATATAGTACCAACAGATTAGAAAATTCATTGTCCACTAACAGGAGCCTAGTTATGGTTCATCTGTATAATGGAATACTGTATAACTGCAAAAACTAAAGAGGGTCCTCTCTGTAGAGGGATATGGATAGATCTCGCACATGTGCTCAGTGAAAACACAAAAGGCAGAGCAGTATGTCTAATAGGCTACTTTTTGTGTTTTAAAAAAAGAGTGTAACGATTAGGAATTTTTATTTACATTTGCTCATATAAGCATAAATAAATTGTAAGACTGGGTAATGGTGCCTGTGTATTCAAGCCTTGTATGCCCTCTGCTTCTCTCCTTCCAGACTGGCAGCCCTTCTGGCCCAAGAGAATCTCAGCCTAAGTGTGCCGCAGGTCATCGTCAGCTGCTGCTGTGAGCCCCTTGCTCTTTGCTCATCCCGGCAAAGCCAACAGACCGCCTCCCTCCTGACTCGTCTGGGTACTCTGGCCCAGCTGCATGCCTCCCACTGCCTAGATGACCTCCCACTTTCTACACCGAGTTCCCCGAGGCCAACTGAGAACCCCACATTGGAAAGAAAGCCCTATTCCTCCCCAAGGGACTCATCACTCCCAGCCCTCACCTCCTCTGCCTTGGCCTTTCTTAAGTCTCGCTCAAAGCTCCTAGCTACGGTGGCCTGCCTGGGGGCTTCCCCAAGGTTAAAGGTCAGCAAGCCCAGCTTGTCATGGAAGGAACTTCGTGGCCGCAGGGAGGTGCCTCTGGCTGCAGAGCAGGTAGCCCGGGAGTGTGAGCGCCTTCTGGAACAATTCCCTCTGCTTGAGGCCTTCCTTCTGGCTGCCTGGGAGCCCCTGCGGGAGTCCTCGCAGCAGGGGCAGAGTCTGGCAGTGAATCTCTGTGGTTGGGCCAGTCTTTCTACCGTTCTCCTGGGCCTACATTCTCCCATTGCCCTAGATGTACTGACTGAGGCTTTCGAGGAATCCTTGGTGGCCAGAGATTGGTCCCGGGCCTTTCAGCTCACTGAAGTGTACGGGCGAGATGTGGACGATTTGAGCAGCATAAAGGATGCAGTCCTGAGCTGTGCTGTGGCATGTGGTGAGCAGAATGCTATGCCTCCCTTTTTCACTAGTGGTAATACTTCGTATTCACTGGGTATATTATCACCTTTAAACCTCATGGTAACTAGAGAGAAGCCCCACTATAATCTCATGTTATTAAGAGGAGACCAGGGCTCAGAGGGGTTAGGAAATTTACCCAGGGTGGTAAGTGGTAGAGTAGAGCTTAGAACCCAAGTCCACCTGACTTTAAACAGGCACTCATAACCAGTATTCTCAACACTGTATATCATAATTCTTGTGAAATTCTATAGACTACAAATGTTTGGGCCCCATCCCCAGAGGCCCAGGACTTTGTAAGCCACAGTCTTGCACATAACTACCCAGCCCTTCCAGTACAGCATGAAAGCAGCCAGCGTCAATATATAAAGAAATGAACATGGCTATAGTGTAATACAACTTTATTATGAAAGCAGATTGTGGGTCTCTTTAATGACCACTGCTTTGAAAGCTTCCCAGGAAATATTGACATGTGATCAGAGTGGAAAGCCAATGAGCTGTAACACTACTAGGATTTCCTAGCAGTGTTGTAGCAAGAGTTGGGTGTGATGTAGGGAATGACTTTCAGGTAGGAGGTTTGGCTCCCTTTGGAAAGGAGAAAATCCATCCTTGAAAAGGTGGAGAAATCCACTGACTGGTTGTGTGGTCTTAATTGCTTGGAGTCTGTTTTTTGTATCTCCAAGATCAGATCTGTGAAATGGGTGTGGAAGAGAGAGATCTAAGTCATGATGACAGAGAATATCCAGGGAGTGAAACTAGTCTATCTGGAATAACTTTCTAGTGGTTATGTATGGCACAGGGTGGAAATTACAAGGAAAAGGAAAGTTTCACTGACAAAGTGAGTCTGAAACAGTCCTATATGTTCAGCATGCCAAGACATGGAGAGCTTCGTCTCTTCTGTCCTTCCTTCCTTTCTCTTTCCTTCTCTTCCTTCTGAAAGTCTCATGACTGTTATCAGGTTTACCTAAAGATGAACATAGGGTAGAGATACAGCATTTTCCTTGTCATATAATGGTTCCAAGTGTAAAAACTAGTTAAGATCACATGCATCTTAAGGATCCTCCAAGCTCCTGTTTTATGAAATTGAAGAAAGCCCTTTCTCAAGAAGTAACATGGACTTTTGAGCTCTTCAGGTCCCATGCTTGCTGCCTCTGAGCATCTTTTTTGTCTTATAGACAAAGAAGGTTGGCAATACCTGTTTCCTGTGAAGGATGCATCTCTGAGAAGTCGGCTGGCCCTACAGTTTGTGGACAGGTGGCCCCTGGAGTCATGTCTGGAGATTCTGGCCTACTGCATTTCAGACATGGCTGTCCAAGAAGGACTAAAATGTGAGCTACAGAGGAAGCTGGCGGAGCTGCAGGTGTATCAGAAGGTATGGGCCCTCGCATCAAGAGAAAGGAAATGGGCTTCTCACTCTATGATCAACCCCAACCTATTCTCGTATGATGGGGGACTTTAAGAAACAGAAAACATAGGCCTGGGTTTTGCTTTGCATCTGGCTTCAGTTCTTAGGTGGACAGCAGGGAGGCCTCCTAGCTGGTTCCTGTGTTACTTATTTCTGTAATTTTAAATACATTGTATGAAGTGAGGGTAAAAATAACAAAATTAACATTGGAATGGTGTATTACGGTCCAAAAAGGCTTTTTCACATGTCTTTTTGACCTCTGTGTATGTTTTTTTATATTATATCTTCTATAAAGTTTGTTTTAAATTTCAGCAAAATTTCAAGAGCTATTTTGAAAAGATGCATGAAGGTGACAATTTCAAAAGTGAAAGATTCTTGTGGCATGTTGGTTATGTTAAAGCTCAAGAGGCTTAGGGAGACAAATTTAGGAAGCATGGCTACATAACAAGTACAAAATAGATGCTAATTTTCCAACATATCCTTGGAGCAGACAGAGTCCAGGAACCCTATCAGAGACAGTGAAAATGGCAGGTGAAAAAAGGTTTATTTTTATTCTTCCTTGGCAGTTTTCATGCAGAGCTAAAATGTTGTATGAAAGGCTATTCCACAGAGCATTCAAGCCAGAAGAATATCTTGGGTGGAGTTTGGGGTGGAGGAGCATGGGACAGGTGAACCCCAGAACAATCTGGGAAGCATGAGAGCACTGTCTTCACTAGTGAAAGGCCCCAGTCCTGGCCTCCATGTTCAGCCTTCACTTCCTGCTTGTTCTTCCCGGATAGGTTCACTCTGCTCTCTAAATAATCTTTGCCCAATTTGCTCTCTTTTCTGGCAAGTTCTGACAGCCTGACTTTGGGGCAGAGATCTAGGGATGGGCATGCCAGTGACTTGTTCATGGAAGGAGAAGCTGTAGTGTGGTTTGATGGATTTTCCTGTCTTTCCTTAGATTCTGGGTTTGCAGTCTCCCCCCGTGTGGTGTGACTGGCAGACCTTGAGGAGCAGTTGTGTTGAGGACCCATCAACTGTCATGAACATGATTCTAGAAGCACAGGTACCATTTTCCTGGGTGCTGTTCCCCTTCATCCTCCTTTCAGAGTTGCAACCCCTTAGCTGGCTGTATAAGCCCCTTTGTGCATGTCAGTGTTCATTTTTTAAAAAAATAACTATACCACATTCTTTTTTATTGTGAAATTTGCCAAAATCCAGATAAGTATAGAGAATAATACAATTGACTCTTTTGTATCATCACCCTGTGTTCATACCTGAAATTTTCTACATTGTGTATATTAGGTAGAGAACGTATTTCTCAAACTGGAATTGCTGGGTCATCGATCACGAGCATCCTCACTTTTGCTAGGATATTATCAACACACTCTCCAAAACACTTACCCCAGTTACACTCCCACTTGCATTTCCTGCTATTCTATAAACATGTCACCTTTTTATTTATCTTTATTTTTATTATTATTTTTGAAATGGAGTCTCGCTCTTTCACCCAGGCTGGAATGCAGTGGCGCAATCTTGGCTCACTGCAACCTCCACCTCCCACGTTCAAGCGATTCTTCTGCCTCAGGCTCCTGAGTAGCTTGGATTACAGGCACCCACCACCACGCCCAGCTAATTTTTTTGTATTTTTAATAGAGACAGGGTTTCGCCATGTTGGCCAGGCTGGTTTTGAACTCCTGACCTCAAGTGATCCACCCACCTTGGCCTCCCAAGGTGCTAGGATTACAGGCATGAGCTACCACGCCCAGCCCCTTGTTACCTTTTTGGATTGTCCAACTTTTCAGTGTTTGCAATAAGATGGTATCTCATTGTTGTTTTAATTTACATGATTACTAATAAATTTGAAGATCTGTTCATGTTTATTAGACTTCCGAGTGCTAAGTAGGATTTTGTCTACCTTTTAAGAAGTTGACTGTAGATGCTCGTTCAAATGTTCGTTCATTCAAGAAATACTTATTGCATGCCTATTGCCCGTCACTGTGCTAAATGATGGTGAAACAAAAATAGTTAAGCTGTCCTTGCCCTGGAGCGGCTCACATTTTGGGGAGAGAGGTGATGTAAGATGCATCCCTAGGTGACTGCAATATAATATACAAATGACAGAAGTAAGCTCAGATTGTGGGAGCACAGACAGGGCACCTAACATAGCCTGAGAAACAAGGAAGCATCCTGAAGAAGGCAGTCCTAGGCAGGGTTGTGGGGGGAGGACATTCCAGACACCCCTATGTGGGAATATTTGAACAAAGCCCTAGGAATTCTATTCTCTGAAACTTCATCTACAGTTCACAAATTGGGGTTGGGGGGTAGCGAGGGGGAACATGAGTAGAATCCAACCACCAATATGTGTATTTGGCCTTTATAGTATTGGTCTACAGAATTTTTATTTTTTCATACTGACTTTATTGCCAAAATTTTAAAGTACAGAAATTTTATGATTTTAAAACAGTTTTGTAACTTAAAAGTCTGACAACGTTGGGCCTGCCCATTCTTATAGCATGGGTGCTATGTCCTTTAAACAGAGTCTTTTCAGTCTTTCCCACTTCCTTAGAATCTCCCCAGGGTTGACACCAAGTGTCTGTTGCCACATATCATCTGCTATTTTTTCACAGTAGAGCTAAGAGGAAAGTGATAAGAACAGTAAGCCTGCTTCAATCATTTTCATCATAGTGAAGTTCCCATCAGCACTTATAAACATTCCTGGGGCTTTGTAGACTCAAGACTGCTAAGAAGAATCAGGCAGTCATGTAAAGGGATTGAAGGTGTGTGTGTTTCCTTCCAGGAGTATGAGCTGTGTGAAGAGTGGGGCTGCCTGTACCCCATTCCAAGAGAACATTTAATCAACCTTCATCAAAAGCATCTTCTCCACCTTCTAGAAAGAAGAGATCATGACAAGGCTCTGCAAGTAAGCCCCCAGTTCTTTCCATTTTTCTTCTGGGGTGGGACAAGAAGATTAGTCAAATCAGATGGCTTTGTTTTCATGTTGAATCCCATGCAATCTCAGATATGCCTCTTCAGGTCCTTCAGGAGCTGGTTATAGTCATCTTGAGAAGAAGGGGCCTAGCCTTGCATTAGGTGCCAGATGGGGCAGCTGAGTCCAGAATTCTGCTGAATTCTGGTCCTGTCAAAGCCATGGCATTTGTGAAACTACAGAGGTGGTTTTAAAAAAAAAAAAGCGAGTATAGAGAAAGGATTAGTCCAAAATGCGTAAACCTAAACATTCCTTTCTCAAACAAAACAAGGCTGATCTAAGAGCTCTCCTGCATGCCTCACCTTCCTCTTCTACCCTTCAACAATAGCTCCTGCAAAGAATCCCTGACCCCACCATGTGCCTTGAAGTGACAGAGCAATCCCTTGACCAGCACACTAGCTTGGCCACTTCTCACTTCTTGGCCAACTACCTCACCACCCACTTCTATGGACAACTGACTGCTGTCCGACACCGTGAAATCCAGGCGCTGTATGTGGGATCCAAGGTAAGGAGGAAAAGGAGGTGTTGGGAAGACATACCTGAGGGAGAGATTGCGAGCCTAGCTCTTCTTCAGAACTTGCCTTTTCAATGGCTCTTTTGCCAGGCACCTGCCCTCTCTGGCTTGTGCTAGATGAAATCCTTACCCTAGCAGCCCAGTGTATCCTAGATGAGTCTCCTAGACTTGTCATTCTCTTCCTGTCCTGCCTCTGTAGTGAATTCTACCTGGTCCTCTTAAGTTGCCTTTATGGTTTCCATGGCATCTGCTATATCAGTGCTTCTCAATTCTGACAATATGTCAGAATCACCTGGACTTAAAAAAAAAATACCAGGTTATTCACCTCAACCCCAGATTAATTAAAACTGGTCTTGGGATAGGGACTGGACATCTTCCAAAGGGCTTCTGATGTGAGGATTTAAAACGACTGCTTGAAAAACTTGTCTGTGCTAGTGGAAGAGGGTTAGTTGTCTATGTAATTAGGTGAGATAAGCTCTTACCTTTGATGTATAACCTTGGAGACATTAATAGAAGAAACCACCAGCTAGAAATAGTAATCCAGTGAAGCAGAGTTTGAGGAGAGCTAGGGCCCTCTGGCATTCTTCTAATTATTCTGCCTGGCACTCCTATATACTACCCCACAAATAGAACGAGTGCTAGGAGAACCATAAATATAACCACTGACCCACTTACTAAGAGTTAAACCACATAACATGTTCCTTAAGAAGATACACCCAATGCACCATAGCTGAATAGGGGAACCCTTGAAAACCGGCAGTGAACAGAGTCAGTGAACATATTTCAAGCCTAGTGACCGTGACTTCTAAGGAGAACTTAGATTCATTGTTTACCTGTAGGACATAGGAGGTACCAGGTTTCATCAGACCACTAACACCACCTTGTATTTCTCATTCTGAGTAAAGCCTAAAACAAACAGAATGGTGGCATTAAGGGTCAGGGAGACCTCAACCATACCTGGAGGGTCCAGGCCAGACGTCAGCAGGCTACCACCTATGGGCCAAATCCAGTCCCCAGCCTGCTTTTGTAAAGCAAGTGTTATTGGAACACACATGCAACTATCATTTTACCTATGGCTGCTTTCAAGGTACATGTGCAGAGCTGAATGTTTGAGACAGACATTATGGACCATAAAGCTTAAAATATTTACTCTCTGATCCTTTATAGAAAAAGTTTACTAACCTCTCATCTGGTGAAGGTACTTGGGGTACTTCTTAATTACCATCTGCAGAATTTAGTGGGGAGCTCAACTTTCCTTCCTAAAAAACTGCAAGTCTGTTTCAGTAGCTGGCTATGCGCCTTTTGTTCTCATACACCCTTCTCCTTCCCAGTGAGAATCTTGAGTTTTTTTCTGAAATTTGTGTACTATTTTCTTTACTCTATGGATCTACCCCACAAACAGATTCTGCTGACCCTGCCTGAACAGCACCGGGCCAGCTATTCCCACTTGTCCTCTAACCCCCTGCTCATGCTGGAGCAGCTGCTTATGAACATGAAGGTGGATTGGGCCACTGTGGCTGTGCAGACTCTGCAGCAGCTGATGGTTGGAGAGGAGATCGGCTTCACTATGGACGAGGTGGACTCACTGCTTTCCAGATACGCAGAGAAAGCCCTGGACTTCCCATACCCTCAGAGGGAGAAACGATCAGGTAACTGCTAGCATCCTAAAAGAGGATTCTACATGGAGGGAAGAAATGACATGCTGCATTCTTAGTTTTAATTTGCACCCCTTTTAATATTTTGAGTTGATCTAGAGTGAACGAATACACTTCAGGAGAGATAGCTCTTTATTATATAGGAGCGATCTTGGTCTTGGAGGAAGTAGAGTAATGGCCAGAATTAAAAGGTGGTAGGTAACCACTGCATGCATAATAACATAAAGGTGTGGAAAACAAAATATGCTGGAAATGGTGTCTGTCTGGCCTTGATATAGCAGGCTCTTCAGTGCCATCATTTGGTATTGAGAATATGCCTTATTCCCAGGATCACATCAGATATCACTTGTATGTGAGCTGACTCAGCCTATTCTACAATGAAGACACTGAAATAAGTATGGACTGATGTTCCCAGCTAGCTCTTTTTTCTTACTCCCTACCCTCCAGGGGCATCGTTTCAACATATTCCACTTCCCTCTGGGCATTTTTAGTTTTATTTTGTAGAATCCTAGTGTCCATTTCATTATCTCATATGCCTAAATATGGTTTGTTTTTCGAGGCATTTAAGAAACATGCATGCTATGGGCTTAGAGGTACCTTCTCCATTCTCTTAATACCTAGTAGAGTCATGGAATGACAATCAGAGAAGCCAACAGAGCTTTGTTCTAAATGCCTAGGATGGTGAATCAAGATACTTATTATAGAACCATATTTTGTCAGCATTTTCCCTCTCTACAGATTCTGTGATTCACCTCCAAGAAATTGTCCACCAGGCTGCAGATCCCGAGACCCTCCCTAGATCACCATCGGCAGAGTTCTCTCCTGCTGCTCCTCCTGGTAAGAGCTGGCTCTGATTATTCACTAAAATGTTTCAGTTTAGTCTTGCCTTATTCTGTCCTTCAGAATTTTTTTTTTTTTGCTTCTTTTTTTCATTGCCAGTTATAACATTATTAATTGTTTATCTTGGTTCATTCCAGATTTACATATATCTCAAAAGATTCAACATACAGTCAATTATTGTTATTTGTGGAATCCAGAACTCTTGCTCCTAAGGGAAATATGTACATATATACACGTATCTCACATAGATGGTCATCTTAAATCCTAAAAACAGCTCATACTAGATGATTGTATTTCCTTTTTTCTACAAAGGAGGTTCAGAAGTGTTAAGTGACTTGCTTGAGGCCACCCCCACTAACAGGTCCCAGAATTGGAGTTCAAATCCCATTCAACTAGCCCCAGCACTGAGCTTCTTGTACTACCCTGCACTGTCCACTACCACCTCCATCTTCTGGTCACTGTTTTTTTTTTTTTTGAGACGGAGTCTTGCTCTGGCACAATTACGGCTCACTGCAACCTCCACCTCCTGGGTTCAAACAGTTCTTCTGCCTCAGCCTCCCGAGTAGCTGGGATTAAAGGCATATGCCACCATACCCAGCTAATTTTTGTGTTTTTAGTAGAGATGGGGTTTCACCTTGTTGGCTAAACTGGTCTCAAACCGCAGGTGATCCGCCTCCCTCGGCCTCCCAGAGTGCTGGGATTATAGGTGTGAGCCACCACACCCAGCCAGGTCACTGTTGTATAGAGGCTGAAACAACCCCTGCTGGGAATCTGAGTATTGAGTGTTAGGTGACTCAAAACTTTCACGACCACACGTGTTTGCAAATGACCACAAAAGCAAGATGAATATTGTTTTTGAGGTTACAAATGTTAACAAATAAGCAGCTTCACAAATATGCAGTCTGGTATTAATGAGGATTGACTATACTTAGCCCTCAAGTTCATACTGTCACACACAAAGCACAAGCTCCTTGAAGGCCTCAACCATGTCTTAGTCGCCCTTTTCACCACCTCTCTAGTGCCCTGGTCTCCAGCCCCCACACAATGGCCTACTCCCAAAAGAAGCTCAGCCAAGTGTTTTGTTTTGCCAGATGGTCAAAGGAGCAGGATTCTAAGGTCTCTTCTTCTGGGTGCCACTAAGTGCGCCATGTTTTACAGCTCTCTTTTTCTGTGACCAGCCAATGCTGCTCTGCTAAATGAGAAGAAATCTCTTTATGTATCATAAAACAAACTGTGGCATTTTTCTGGCCATACTTTGAGAATTAGTCATGTGTCATGGTAACCAGCCAAGCTGAGGGGAGGGCTCAGCCTTGCAAGTATATTAGCAACTTCATGCATCTGTATAAATGGCAGCCAGAGCAGCTTTGATGGGTGTGTGTGTGTGTGTGTGTGTGTGTGTGTGTGTGAGAGTGTATGAA
>NW_012116265.1:26596098-26625911 GCF_000951035.1 Colobus angolensis palliatus
AGAGTGTATGAACTTTTTTTTTTTGGAGACAGGATCTCACTCTATTGCCCAGGCTAGAGTGCAGGGGTGCCATCAGAGCTCACTGCAGGTCAGTTCCTCCTGCCCCTGCTTCCCAAATATCTAGGACTACAGGCACACACCACCATTGCCTGGTTAATTGTTTTATTTTTTGTGGAGACAGGATCTTGCTTTGTTGCCTAGGCTGGTCTCAAACTCTTGAACTCAACTCGTCCTCCCACCTTGGCCTCCCAAAGTGCTGGGATTACAGGCATAATCTGCACCCAGCCTATATGAGCTTTTTATTATGGAAATTTTGCAAATCCCAGATATCATATCATTTCAATTATAAATATTTCAGTATAAATCTCTGAAAGGTAAGGACTTTCATGAAACAAAGCCATAATGCCATTATCACATCTAGAAACAAATTAATAATAATTCCTTATTATTCTCAAATATGAAGTCAGTATTCAAATTTCTCCAGCTGTCTCATCAAGGTTTTTTTATAGTTGATTTTTCTAGACTCAAGATCTAAATAATGTCCATACATGGCTTGGCATTTGGTGAAATATCTCTTAAATCTTTTTTAAATTTTTACTTTTTAAGAGAGTCTCCCTCTGTCATCCAGGCCAGAGTGCAGTAGTCTGATCATGACTCACTGTAATCTTGAACTCCTGGACTCAAGCAATCCTCCCACCTCAGCCTCCCTGGTAGCTGGAACTACAGGCACACACCACCATGTCTGGCTAACTTTTGTAATTTTTTCTTTTGTATAGATGGAGTCTGGCTATGTCGCCCAGGCTGGTTTTGAATTCCTGGCCTCAAGTGATTCTCCTGCCTCAGCCTCCCAAAGTGCTGGGATTACTGGCATGAGCCACTGCACTGGCCTCTTAAAGTGCCTTTAATTAATAGGTTCCCTGCCTCTTTTCTTGTTTATCCCCCCTACCTCTTTTTTATTTGTGGAGACTAGTCATTTGTCCCCCGGAGCTTCTCACATGTTGGATTTTGCTGACTGCCTTCCTGTGGCAATCTGCCTCTTCATCCCCAGAATTTGCAGGACACTAGTAATTAGATCTAGAAGCTGGACTTGATTCAGGCTTATTATTTTTTCATAAGTATACTTGATAGCAGGTGGTGTACACGTCCATCAGGAGGCACACAATGTTCAGTTGTCTCTCTTTTATGACACAAACAGCAACTGATGATCATTAACTGGATCTATTATTTCAATAAGGGTTTGTAAAATAGTGAGATTCTATCATTGCCTCTCCATCTGTATGCTGGCATATTGATTACCTTTTACTCTGACCTCTGGCTCTGCCTCCCAGGTATCTCCAGTGTACATTCCCCTAGTCTAAGGGAAAGGAGTTTTCCACCAACCCAGCCCCCACAGGAATTTGTGCCCCCAGCGACACCCCCTGCCAGGCACCAGTGGGTTCCAGATGAGACTGAAAGTATCTGCATGGTCTGCTGCAGGGAACACTTCACCATGGTAAGCAGCATCGGTCTCCACTGTCACCCTCAGGAGAAGGTAAAGGAGAATTCTAGTTCATGAGCCTGAGTTTACAGTCAACGCCTGTCCCCAAGAGAATATTGGTATTTTCAGAACTGCCAAATCTAAGACTTTGGGTTTATTTTTGACCTGATCAGAATGTATTTTCTGGATTCAGACAGGTAGCAGACACCCTCAAATAGCAGTGAATTCTAAAATCTTTGCCATTGTCATGAGATAATAAAAAAGAAGCAGGAGGATTCACCAGGTGTCAGTGGATCTTGTTTCTGGCTCCATGTCTTTAACAGTAAGACTGGTGACCTAGCAGTGGTTATATGCACTGACTCCAGAGACAGAGGACCTGGGTTCTAATCCTGGCTCTGCCTCTTAATGACAATGTGACTACACACTATTTTGGTCTCATGTGCCCACTTGTAAACTAAGGATGATACATTCTTAGGCTCATAGAGCTGTTAGGATTAAATATGATAATACATGTCACCATACTTAACAGAGTACCTGCCCAGTATGCCACATCAGCTCAGTGCTGATGAAAACAATGTTGATGTAATTGCCCTGTGTCTGTTTCCTCCTCATCTATAAAAGAGGTGTAACATTTCTATATTTCTATTAGAATGAAATGAAGCAGTACTTTAAAGTCACTTTGATGCCCATCCACTGTAGACTGGATAAAGAAAAGTGGTACATATACACCATGGAATACTATGGAGCCATAAAAAAGAACAAGAGCATGTCTTTTGCAGGAACATGGATGGAACCAGAGGTCATTATCCTTAGCAAACTAACATAGGAACGGAAAACCAAATACCACTTGTTCTCAATCATAAGTGGGAGTTAAATACTGAGAACACATGGACAGAAAAAGGGGAACAACAGACACGGGGGCTACTTGAGAGAGAGGAGGGTGGAAGGAGGAAGAGGCTCAGGGAAGAAAAACTGCTATGTACCATGCTTAGTACCCAGGTGACAAAATAAGCTGTACACTAAACCCCTGAGTTACAAATTTACCTATACAATAAACCTACACATGTACCCCTGAACCTAAAATAAAAATTAAGATTTAAAAATATATATATATGAGGAAAGCAAAGTCAGATATTTTCCTTATTTAAACTTACAAATCTTCAAGGAGGACAATTGGTTGTGACTTTTGAGACATATGACAAGCCACTGAAAGGAGTTTTGCATGACAAGCTGCTCTCTAGCTTTAAGACCACCATATAGAAGGTTTACTTACATACAGGGTAGATTATAGAAAGAGTTTCTAATCATGACAACAGTGGGCCTTTATTGACTGCCTACTCTATATGTTCCAGGCATGATACTAAGTGCTTTGCTTAAGTTATCTCTCTTAAATTTTACAATAACCTGATGAACTTGATAATATTAATACTGTATTACACATACCAGAATATGGATGTATAGAGAAGGTATGTAATTTGGAAAAGACTGATGAGAAATTCTGAATTGATTGATACAAATTAAGAATTTGTGTATAAAATTAAATTATGCCTAAGTGTATTTTTAAAGTCTTTTTTTTCTTTTTCTTTTTCATTTTTTTTTTGAGACAGAGTCTTGCTCTGTCACCTAGAGGGGTGCAGTGGTACGATCTCTGCTTGCTGTAACCTCTGCCTCCTGGATTCAAGCAATTCTCCTGCCTCAGCCTCCTGAGTAGCTGGGCGTACAGTCTCCTGCCGCCACATCTGGCTAATTTTTGTATTTTTAGTAGCAATGGGGTTTCGTCATGTCGGCAAGGCTGGTTTCCAACTCCTGACCTCAGGTGATCCGCTCACCTCTGCCTCCCAAAGTGCTGGAATTACAGGCGTGAACCACCAAACCACCACGCCCAGCCTAAAAGTCTTGCTTCATGTTTATCATGTGTTACAAATGGCACCTGCTAAAGTAACTTTGGGGAAAACAAATAAATAAAGGCATTTTGAAAAGGGATACTTTTAAATCATTACCATGATTTAATCATGACATCAATACCATGTAGAAATGTGATCTGCACTGGCTCAGAAAGTGACTTCTTCCCCACTACTTTTTCCTCTTTCTTCACATGTTGCCTCCATACACAAGTAGAACTTGTCAGGAGCTATTGCAAAACTCCATGACTTGGCACCTTTGCCCATCAGCTGACAGATATTTTTAAATGTTCAATTTTTGAGGGCAAGGACTGGTGTGTCCTTTTTCAATGGAGACCCAAGCACTTGGTGTTCTTAATAAGTAAGCCACTGGCAGCTAATACCACGTGTAGATGGATTGATGACAATCTCCCCTTCTCTCCTCCCTCTTTCTTCTCTTCCTGATGGCATTCCTCAGTTTAACAGGCGTCATCATTGTCGCCGCTGTGGCCGGCTAGTATGCAGCTCCTGCTCCACTAAGAAAATGGTGGTGGAAGGCTGCAGAGAGAACCCTGCTCGTGTGTGTGATCAGTGCTATAGTTACTGCAACAAAGAGTGAGTGTCCTACAGCAGGGCTGTTGCTATTATTAACTGCTGCACCCTCCCCCAGGTCCCTATACTTCTAGGAGTCTCATTATGGAGATCATTTCAAATCCAGAAATGTTTAACATCCACACTGAAATGCCATTAATTCTATACTGAAGTGTTTGTACACTGACCTTGGTCAGAGAAACTACTAAGAGAGAAAGTAGGGTGAGAGGAAGCAGTGTTCAAGGCTCTTACATGATGTTCTCTCTGAAATCAGAACATTGGTTCCTTAGCCCTTCCCCAGACAGAGGCCATTGAGCTTAGTTCACGAGCTCACCTATTTTCCAGCCTCTCTTGCTTCAACTGGTCTCAGCTGGACTCAAATGGACACGTTCACACCTGCTGAGTGGTTGGGCATCGCTTGCGTCAGCTCTGATCTAGGTAGTCATTCTTGCTTGTAATCCATAATTAGAAGAGCCTCTGTACTTGCCTACAGAGAATCACCTGGTAACAAATTTAAGAACCTGCTCGTACCTCCAGTGAGACAGATCAAGACTTTCTTTGTTGGCTCAGGGTTGCTCAATTGTTTCCACTACTTCTAGTAGCAAAGGAGCATGAACCGAAGACTCCTAGAGCATCTAGGAATATGAGCCAAAGCAATCATCCAAAACAAGTTACTTTGAATTATGCATGTTTTATTTACAAATTTTATGTTCTCCTTCATAGCATTATTGTGTTTGTCCTGATATGAACATTATTGGTCATTATTTAGCATAATGATTACTGATCTCATAGGAAGGAAGACATACCATATTTATTCTACAGTTTCTGTGACCCTAGCATACCACTGCCTCCCTCCCTCAGGGAGGAATTACCCACACACCATACTGCTGAGATTTGAAATGGGCAGTTAGTATTGATAGGGGGGACTCTTTCATTCAACAATTCTACCCTCAAAGAGCCCTCCATTGTCCGAGGGAGACACTGTGAGTTGATGCGTCTACTAAGCTCAAAACAAAGAAGTGACTCAGGCATTTATTTAATAATTTTTCTTTATCTCTTTTCAGTGTACCAGGGGAGCCTTCAGGAAAACCAGAAGGTAAGGCCAAATCCCATTCTCTGTGACTCTTCATTTGTGTACTTAAATTGACTCTATCTTCAGCATGTCAGCTGCGACTGATATACTTGTCCAGCTAATGCACTCCATCCAACTTATTTGCCAAAGCAAATTCTTGGCATTTCTATCAGCCTGTTTCCTCTGAAGTTCATCATATTAACCTATTATACTGGCCCATTAGCTTCTAGCATTGAGAAGGCCAGCAACCAAATAATTTGGTTCTTAACTTTTAGAACGTGATTTTATTTTAGTTTTTCTTAAGTTTCCCTTTACCATCCTGTCTCCCCATGATCCCTCCTTACCCCTAGGTAATCCCTGTTAACAGTTTGGCCTGTATCTGTCCACAACAGGTTAGTTTTTAGAGTATCCAGTGGCTCAGCCATTTATTTGAGAAACACACCCCTTTAAAGTTTCTTGTGTGAAGCAAGAAAGTTATGTGACAAATGCTGTAACACTCACCCCAGGTCTACGCCTGGGGAAGACAGTTTGAGGTGCTTAGTAGGGTGTCCTAAAGCAAACAAAAGGAACCAAGGAGAGAGAAAGGGCCCTGAAATAGCAGGCAAGTGCCTACCTGCAACTCATGCCAGCTCACAGGACTGGGTTAGACTGAACTGCCAGCCAGTGAATGACACGTGAATGGTATTTCTCTTCTCAGCTCTAGACAGCCCCAAGAGTGAAAGCCCTCCATACTCGTTTGTGGTGAGAGTTCCCAAAGCAGATGAGGTAGAATGGATTTTGGATCTCAAAGAGGAGGAAAATGAGCTGGTGCGGAGTGAATTTTACTATGAGCAGGTAATAGCAATAAAATGCAATGGTCACTTAAGTTTCTTTATGATGTGTAGTAGTATGACGAGAAATACAGAGGCAGGTGAACACACCTGGCCTTTACTTGTTTATAGTGCAATAATATGGGAGCTAAACTAGTAAATCCATTAACGCAGGAAATAATGAACATCTTGGGAATTGCACAAGGGGAGACCAGGAAAGGCTTCGTGGAAGAGGTAGCATTTAAAATGAGCTTTGGAAGAATGGTAGGAGTGTGACAAGCAGAAAGCTGGGGGTCGTGAGGAAAGTGGGGATGGGGAAGGACAAAGAATACAAAATTAAAACATCTGAGCAAAGACACCATGCCCAAAATTGCAGGGCACGATTGGAGAAGTGGAAGTTGTTTAATTTGAAGGGAACATAGAATCAATAGGGTTAATAGAGAGCTCATAAAAGGTAGGCTTGAAAAGGATTATTTATATATAGGGCTTGCATTCTGCAGTAAGGACTGTCTACTTGATAGGTATCAGGGACCTACGAAAGGTTTCCGAGTGTACTGTGGGAATATTCATTTGGCAGCAGTGTGTCCATGGCTTAAAGCAGCAACTCCTCTAGGTGGTCAGACAAGTGAGCTGACCGTTGTTGTCCAAGTCAGCAATAAGGACTTGCACTAGTGGACCCGAAAAAGGAGGGGACCTATGGACATTGTCAAGAAGTAGGTAACAAGGCCGGGCACAGTGGTACCCACCTGTAAACCCAGCACTTTGAGAGTCTGAGGTGGGTGGATTGCTTGAGCTCAGGAGTTGCTGACCAGCCTGGGCAACATAGTGACATCCCCGTCTCTACAAAAAAAAGAAAAATACAAAAATTAGCCGGGCATGGTGGCGCACAGTTGTGGTCCCCACTACTTGGGAGGCTTAGGTGGGAGGATTGCTTGAGCCTGGGAGGCAGAGGTTGCAGTGAGCTGAGATTGCACCACTGCACTCTAGCCTGGGCAACAGAGTGAGACCCTGTTTCAAGAAAACAAAATAAAGAAGTAGGTAACAGGTGGACACAGTGCCCTTCTTCCCAGTAAAATGACAAAACCTAAAAGCCAGAGCTTTAGCAGTGCTACTTAGAACATCTGAAATTTGTTTAGTTCCACTTCTGCTTTCTTGTGGAATTTGGTTCCTTCTTCCAGGGTCTTTCAGCCTTTTGAAAGAGGAAGGATAATTTCTGCCACTCAGCTGCCTTTGGAGAATGCCCTGGCCCCTGGACTCACCGTGTGTTCTCCCTTCTTCCACCCCGGCCAGGCTCCCAGTGCCTCCTTGTGCATTGCCATCCTGAATCTGCACCGGGACAGCACTGCCTGTGGTCACCAGCTGATTGAGCACTGCTGCAGGCTCTCCAAGGGCCTCACCAACCCGGAGGTGGATGCTGGGCTGCTCACGGACATCATGAAGCAGCTGCTGTTCAGTGCCAAGATGATGTTCGTCAAAGCCGGCCAGAGCCAAGACTTGGCTCTTTGTGACAGGTAGAGGGCAATGAGTCTCTGTTCTTGTATGTAGGAGCAGTTTCTAGCCAGCTGCTTTTTCTGACCTCACTATGATTTTTTTATCTCATCATCCTCTCTGACAAGACATGCTGAAAGATTTTTCATCTCTGTAATGTCGACGAAATGGTGTTGCCAGATCACAAGTGTTCTTCCCCATACTACCTGACATCCTTTTCTTTTTCAGAGCAGATCCTCAAAGCAGAATTTACTCTACCTACACCCAGTCAGAAAGAAAGTAAAGACTTTCATTAGTTAATTTGTCATTAAAGTTAATGTAGGGAAGCACCCTTAGTCTCTGTGGGACTTTCAGGGGTTTAAAGAAAATGTGTCCTCCTTGAACGTCCAGTGATCAGCCTTGAACAAAACTCTACTCCAATCCTGACCAGATTCAAACTGTGACTTCAGTGAGTTCTGGATAATAGACTTTTAAAAGCACTCTGGGAATTGATCTATTCCTGTGTCACAGGTAGGAACCTGGGTCATAAAGTAAAAGTGTGTATGGAAAAGGTATGATTAGACCTCCCTCGATTCCTGTACAACCTGCTTTGACTCCATCCATTAACCTGACAATGAAAACTCCTAATTCCCTGCTTATCCACTCAGATGTGTGACTCATATTGTGTGTTCCCAGCACTCAGTCCTAACCAGATTTGGGAGAAGGGAGCATAATTTTCTTTGCAGTATCATTGCCTCCCTCAGACATTTGCTCAGAATACTTGTCTACAAACTCAGCAGCCAGCATAGAGCATGGCAAATCCCAGCTTCACGACTTCCTAGCTCTGTTAACCCCTCTAGGCCTCAGTCTCCTCCTCTATAAAATGGGGTGGTAATACTGATCTCATGGGGCTGTTACAAGGGTAAGATGAGATCATCCATGTAGATGGTGAAGAACTAAGCCTGGTATATACTGTGTATCCCGAAAATGTTAGTAATTTGTATTATTTTTAGTAACAAAAACTAGAAGGTCGAGAAAAGCAGGAGGAGGTGAAACAGAAAGCAGAAGGAAGTGAAAAGGAACTAATCTGATTCCTTTATATCAAGAGGCAATAGATTCTACATCATTTTTCAAGTTGATAAATGAAGAAACAGATACGTGTTACATTTTTGAAATAACCATGAAAAGAATCAAAAATCTACCTAATTATGAGAAAAGTATAGGAGGAAAAAAACAGAAACCTTTCCACATACCAAAAGGGGGAAAACAAAGGAAACATGAAAAACACTTAAGGCAAAAATAAAAATATATTCAAATATATCTCAAATATCAGTAAGGTAAATGAAAAAAGAAAAAGATACTTAGATTGGGGGAAAACAAACTTCACATCAAGTCCTGTATGTCCTTTAAAATGTAATACAGAGGAAATATCCATTTTTAGGCTGAGGGCAGCAGAAAGTAAGAAGTCCTCACGTTAATTGGATTCTCACTCACCCCAACGTGTCATGCGCTTCTTTGACAGTTTACAGCAATGGTTTCTATTTAAACAGCCTTTTCTCTGACCCTGCATTCAGACACACCCACTCTAAGAATCTTTCCCTTTGCGCCAGTTTGCTGATGGGAGTGAATTCATTCCTCACATGTGTTGCCTTGCAAATCAGTTACAAACTCTTGGTTTTCAGAGTATTTTTCTAGTGTTTTTAACTCATACCCCCTTCTGATAGACAAACAAATAAATAAATATAGGTTTAAAAACAAAACTCAGCTGGGTGCAGTGGCTCTTGTCTGTAATTCCAGCTACTCAAGAGGCTGAAGGAAGAGGATCCCGAGGTCAGGAGTTCAAGACCAGCCTGGGCAATGTAGTGCGACCCAGTCTCTAAAAACATAAAAATAAACTCACCATCTACTTCAAATGTTTTCATTTCCCAAATATGCAAAAATATTATGAGTACCGATACTTTTATACACTATGCTTTCCTCTCCCCTATCTCCACATTGGTAAGAATCACCGATGTACAGAATCCCTTTCTAGGTAATTGGTGGATAACTCAGGATCCACAGAGGTTTTTGCTGCAGTTATGAGACAAGATTCAGGAACCTTGAGTGTAGGCTTGTCTCAGCAGCACTAGACAGTATAATCCAACCCTCTGGGCTTTCTGTCCTTATAAGGTTTTTACAAGCATTAGGTGAGACCACAGAAGGCAGCCCTACTAGGCTGTAATGAGGGCCCGTCCTTAGCCCAGAGTGAAGATGTCAAGTCTAAAATAAGAGTGAAGGACCAGGATGCCTCCACCCAGCAGCATCTCCGGGGAATGGTAGTGATGTGGCCTGTGCACTGACGAGGAGTGCAGGCCATTGACACTGAACCTATGCTCTCTCACTCACAAAAGAGGGTTCAAAAGGACCAAAAAGCAGATGGGTCACTTGTAAGCCCCCAACGTTCAGTGTAAAGGCCTTGCCTCAAATATTCTTGAGCATCCCCACTCCAAACATTAATATCTAACATTTATTAAGTGCCAGAAAAGTTCCAGACATTATCCTAAGCCCTTTTACTTGCGTTATTTCATTTTATCCTTAAAACTCCACTGTCACAGTCATGCATTGCTTAACGACAGGAATATATTCTGAGAAATGCATTGTCAGGTGATTTCGTCATTGTGCAAACACCATGGAGTGCACTTGCACAAACCCAGAGGGTATAGCCCTCTACCCACCTAGGTTATGACCTATTGTTCCTAGGCTACAAACCTGTACAACATGTTACTGTACTGAATACTGTAGGCAATTGTAACACTATGGTATTTGTGTTATCTAAATATAGAACAAGTATAGTAAAAACATGGTGTTATGATCCTATGTGGCCACCATTGTATATGCAGTTCATTGCTAACTGAAACGTCATTATGTGGCTTATGACTGTATATCCATTTTACAGTTGAGTAAATTAAGGCAGAGAAAGGTTAACTAACGTGCCCCAGGTCATAGAGCTACTAAGTGATAGAGCCAGAATTCAGTGTGACTCCAGAGCTTTCACTCATGGCAACTATGCTATGCATCTCTTAATTCTCATGATCACTTTCATATTGAAAATGGAGCAGGCCTGTAATCCCAGCACTTTGGGAGACTGAGGTGGGCAAATCACCTGAGGTCAGGAGTTCAAGACCAGCCTGGCCAACATGGTGAAACCCTGTCTCTATTTAAAAAATACAAAAACTAGCTGGGCAAGGTGGCAGGTGCCTGTAATCCCAGATACTGGAGAGGCTGAGACAGAAGAATCATTTGAACCCAGAAGGCAGTGGTTGCAGTGAGCCAAGATTGGACCACTGCACTCCAGCCTGGGTGACAGAGCAAGAGTCTGTCTCAAAACAAACAAAAAAAAGAAAATGGATAGGAAACCTTTAAACGGCTACTCTAAGTAAGATTCTAGGGAGCCTCATGGCCTTGCCCTTTTCCTCCTTGTAGCTACATCAGCAAGGTAGACGTGCTGAATATTTTAGTTGCTGCTGCCTATCGCCACGTGCCATCTTTGAGTCAGATCTTGCAGCCAGCTGCGGTAACCAGACTAAGGAACCAGCTTTTGGAAGCCGAGTACTACCAACTGGGCGTTGAGGTGAGACAAAGACAAAGCTTACTTCCACCCCACTGTAGCAAGTTGCTTTTGCTTAGCCTTGCAAACAGATATTGCTGTCTGTCAGTTGTCCTGCCCGTGGGGAAGAATCGGGGGCATGACTAGTTTGCCAGCAAAGGAGTAATGGCAGATAGTGGGGATGAGGTGGTTGGCAACTTGGGAATAGAATAGGTCTTTGGGACATTTAGGCCCTCACTAAAAGGGGCAATTTTTCTCCCAGGTCTCCACAAAGACTGGACTTGATACCACCGGGGCGTGGCATGCTTGGGGCATGGCCTGCCTCAAAGCCGGGAACCTCACTGCTGCGCGGGAGAAGTTCAGTCGCTGTCTGAAGCCTCCGTTTGACCTCAATCAGCTGAATCATGGCTCAAGATTGGTGCAGGATGTAGTCGAGTACCTGGAGTCCACAGTGAGGCCCCTCGTATCCTTGGTAAGAACAAAGCAGGAAGAGTGCCTGGCTCAGGGAGGGAGGCCCAGGAATAGCAATGACCTGGGAAAAGAATCAGCAGAAATTCAGCTAACAGTGTCAGTCCTGGCTTAGCGTCGACCAAGTTAAAAATTTTTTTTTCCATCACATATAATTAGATAAGTAACTATATGTGGTTAGATAAGTAATAGATGCATTAAAAAAAAAAAGAAACGATGTTTAAAAAGATAAAAATGACATGTGACATATAATCCCATACACAGACCAATTAGTGTTAAGATTCTGATGAATTTTCTATGTTATGTTTTTTAATGAAATCAGAGTTGTACCATATCATAATATGTAGAATTGTGTATCCTGCCTGTTCTACCTTTGACACTGCATTGTGAACATTTTTCCACATTGTTAAACATTCTTTGTGAGCAATATTTTCAGTGCCTGCCGAGAACTTTTTGAGTTTCATTTTTCTCTCTCGCTCTCCTGTGCTGTCAGCAAGATGAGGATTACTTTGCCACCCTGAGGGAGCTGGAAGCTACCCTTCGGACGCAGAGCCTTTCTCTGGCAGTGATTCCTGAAGGGAAAATCATGAACAACACCTACTACCAGGAATGCCTCTTCTACCTGCACAACTATAGCACCAACCTGGCCATCATCAGCTTCTATGTGAGGCACAGCTGCCTGCGGGAAGCTCTTCTGCACCTTCTCAACAAGGTGGGATACGGACACAGCTCAAAAAGGCAGTGCCTGCCTTGCTCCTCTGGCTTGGACCACTCAGCCTTAAGGGGGACAATAACCCCCTGACACTTAACCCTGTGTTGAGCTATGGGGCCATCTCTAGCAGAGCCAGGTCAAAACAGAGGACTCTGCACAACTATTATTCAGGGAGTGTGAAAAGTCTTAGCCTGGATCCCAAATCTGCCCTCACCAGCAAAGGCACTTTCCTTCTCCCAAAACATGCAGCAGAATCGGATTGTGGTTAAGAGCATGGTCTCTGGAATGAGGTGTTCAGTGTGAGTCTTGCATGACCTTGGGCATATTGCTTAGGTCACTGCTTCCACGTGCCTCCCTAGCTGGCCTGGGATAGTGTCCAGCTTCTGACCCAGCTGCTGGTCCATTTGGAGTTGTTACTACAAGGGCCAGGAAGCACCATAGCACCAATCCTATAGTTGAACCCCAAATAGATGATGAAAGGAGAATATGCCCTACTTTTTTTCCTCTCCCATCCTCTGCTCCCCTCCCACTGGAAGCAAAGGCACCACTGAAGAATATTATGTCTTTGGAGCCCTTGATAAGCAATCAGGACTTCGTTTTACCATGACCCGTTTTTTTGTTTTTGTTTCTTCGAGATGGGGACTCGCTATGTTGCCCAGGCTAGAATGCAGTGGCATGATCACATGCCTTAGACCTCCTAGGCTCAAGAAATCCTCCAACCTTATCCTACTGAGTAGCTGGGACTACAGGCACATGCACCGCACCCAGCTACATTCCTTTTTTTATCTGAATGTTCCACAATAACTTTCGGAGAAATTGGCTGAGATGTACCAAATTTTATAGGAAATTTAATGAGCTCAAGGCAGACTTTAATTTCATTCTGCCACCCTAATGCAAAACAGCAGCCAATGCAAATGTACAGATAGACATATTTTCTAAGATTGATCCAAGTGAAATCAGCAGTTCACAAATTATTGTGACTATACCCCTACAGGACAGTGAAGAGAGGGTGTTTTTACCAGTGCTGAGCTACTGACTATTCTTAGCTACTAACCAGGTCTCAAGAATAATGTAGAAGTCATGTTATATGGAGTTGAATTGCTAACTTTTTTCCTTTTCCTCAGTTTCCAAACAAGTTTAGCAGTAAAGCTGTTTCTCCCAGGCACAAATTGAGAATGGAAATCACCTAGTTCTGTTTCCTCTGACAGCTGTAATCCAGAGAGCTAAGCTGCCTACTTCATTAGCTTAGTATAAGCTGACAACAGCAGTGCCCTTGCTTTATATTTGTCAGAGCTGGGAAAGAAACCTTCTTTTTATCTCCTGTAATCATAGTTACCCTTGAACTGAAATATCTTACCTTTATTCTCAAGCAGGTAGGGAGAGGAGGAAAAGACATTGTGAAAATTACACCTGAATGCCTGGAGCATGGAAGATGTTCTCTTCCCAGCCTTTTCCCTGTGTGTTTTGTCCCTTTGCCCACACTGTCCCCAGACTGAGCTTTCTAAAACATAAATAGACTCATGTTATTCCCTCCCTAAAAGGCCTTCAGAGGATCTCCATGGCCACAGGAAAAACTCCAGATTCCTTAGCATGCTACAGAACTCACCAGGATCAGGCCTCCTTATTTCTCTAATTTATTTTCACCACAGATCCTATCTGCACCTTATATTCCAGACTCATCAAATTACTTTTAATCAAATTTTCCTGATTTACCATGTACTGTCTTATTTCCATGAGTCTTTATATGCTGTTTCCTCTACCTAGAATGCCCTGCTCCTCCTTGTTTTCTTAAAAAAAACTCATATTTGCCAGGCATGGTGGCTCACACCTATAATCCCAGCACATTGGGAGGCCGAGGCGGGTGGATCACTAGGTCAGGAGTTAAGCCCACCCTGACGAAGATGGTGAAACCCCGTCTTTACTAAAAACTACAAAAAGTAGCTGGGTGCAGTGGCAGGTACCTGTAATCCCGGCTACTCGGGAGGCTGAGGCAGGAGAATTGTTTGAACCGGGGTGGCAGAGGTTGCAGTGAGCCAAGATCGTGCCACTGTACTCCAGCCTGGGTGACAGTAGGATTCCGTCTCAAAAAAAAAAAAAAATTCTATTTATCCTTTTAGTATTCTTTCAGGCCCTCTCTGTTGAGCATTCACAGAACACTCAAGTAGCATTAGCCTCCATTGCCCTGGCACTGCATTTATCCTACTGGATTGCAACTGTTTGTTTATAATTGAGTCTTTCCATCTGGACCAACAAGGCCTATATTTTACTTATCCGTATATTCAGGCACCTGACCTAGTACCAATTATGAATGAGTGAGTGGACAGATAAATGGATGGCATGGAAGTTCTTGAGGTGCTGCCCTTCTGAGGTGTTCCATCTCTCCTACAGAGCCCCTGCTTCTTAAAATGTGGCCTACAACTTTTAGATTAGGTCTGGTTTTCTCTGAGGCAGGAGAATCACTTGAACCCAGGAGGCAGAGGTTGTGGTGAGCTGAGATCGTGCCGTTGCACTCCAGCCTGGGTTACAGAGTGAGATTCTGTCTTTAAAAAAAAAAAAAAAAAAAAGACAAAAATATCTGCCGCCATAGTAGAAGAGAGATAGTAAACATGAGAAATAAAATAGATAGTGTAGATTATGAATAAGAAGAAGAAAAATAAAATAGGGGTGAGGAAGGGGTGGCTTATATAATTTTAAACTGGGTACCCAGGGAAAGTGACATCTGAGTAAAGCGCCAAAGAACACAAGGAGTGAATCATGCAGATCTATGGGGAAGGCACGATCCAGGAAGAGGGTGTGATGAGGGCAAAGGCCAGGGTGGCTAGAGCAGAGTCCGCTGGGACAGGGTACTATCGGATAAGGTCAGAAAGGTCACAGGCCAAATCATGCAGGACCTTGTGGACATTGTGAGGGATGAGAAGGGAAACTGCTGGGAGACTGTGAGCAGAGGAATAACGTGATCTGGCTTAGGTTTCAACAAAGTCACTCGGGCTCATTTGTGGGCGTTAGACTGACAAGAGGTAAGAATAGAAGCTGATAGACCAGGGAGGAATATGTTGCAATAATCCAGACAAACGATGATGGGATCCAGTGTGGTCCAAGGGAGGTGGTGGGAAGTGGCCGGATTCTGTGTGCTGTAATGGTGGTGGTGGAGCCAATAGGATTTGCTGGTGGATTTGATGAAGGAGTGTAACGGAAAAAATGACTAAAGTTTTTGACTTGAACAACTACAAGAATGGAGATACAGTCTGAGAAAGGGAAGACTGTGGAAAGAGCAGGTTTCAAGGAACAAGCAGGAATGTAGTTGTAGATGCATTCAGTTAAATCTCGAAGTGGACGTGTTGAGTGGACAGTTGGATGTAAGTTGGATGTGCAGTTCTGGAGTTCAGGGGGAATGAACAATTTGGAGATGGGATTTAGGCATCATCAGCAAATCAACAGTATATTAAGCAAAGAGCCTGGATGAAATCACCAGGAGAATGGGTATAAATAGAAAAGAGTGTAGGCTCCTCCTAAGCCCTGGGGAGATTGGGAGGGATCAGCCAAGAAAATTGAGAAGGAGCAGCCAGAGACGTGGACAGAAAATCTGGAGAGGACAGTGTGCTGGAGGCCAAGTGAGGAGAGTTTTTCTCAATTAAAGTAAAAATTTATTTATTAAAAAGGCTTTTCAAGGAGGAAGAAGCCATCTCTGTCAAAAGCTGCTGATCGATCAGGTAGAAAATGAGGATCAAGAATTAACTGTTAGATTTAGAGTTTAGTGGTCACTGGTGACCTAAGGGGCAGTTTCAGTGGAAGTTATGGGTGCAGAGCTAGATTAGAGTGGGTTCAAGAGAAAAATCACAGGAGGGATTGGAGACAGTGAGGGTGGATAACCCTGTCAAGGGGCTTCTCTGTAAAAGGAAGGAGAGAAGTGAAGCAGTTGCTAGAGTGAGATTCTCAAAGGTATCTGTGACACATAAAAGATTAAGAAGCAATGCATTGGGAGGATGCTGAAGGTCCATCAATAGAAGGAAATTCACAGTGGATCCCAGACAGTGCCAAAACCAGACTCAAGACTTCTGACTTCTCGCCCTGCCCTGCTCCAGGAGAGTCCTCCAGAAGTTTTTATAGAAGGCATTTTCCAGCCAAGCTATAAAAGTGGGAAGCTACACACTTTGGAGAACTTGCTAGAATCCATTGATCCAACCTTGGAGAGCTGGGGAAAGTACTTGATTGCTGCCTGCCAACATTTACAGAAGAAGAACTACTACCACATTCTGTACGAGCTGCAGCAGTTTATGAAGGTAATTGCAACCCCTTCCTGCCTTCTACCTCTGTCGCTGATACCCTACCCTGCAGGGGAAGCAGTGCACGATGAGGGAATGAGACTGTCATTGGTCCCTGGCCTTGCTATTTGGCTGACCCTAGAGCAAACCCATGTTGCTCTCCAGCATTGTTAAATAATATTAAGATTTCCATCCTAAGTTTGGAGGTAGACTTTAATCCTGTCAATAATGGCATTCTTCAGAAAGCAAGAAATTGACAGGTTAAAAAAAAGAAATGAATATTAGTTTCAAGATAAGCATGAGACATGAATGTAGAATTCATAAGGAATGATGGAAAAGTTAGTGTTTTTAGAGAAAATATGTGACGGGAGAAGGAACATGTTTCTCCCAATCTTCCTGAGGATTGTCAGCACTAAATGACAGAGAAATTGAATTATTTAATGCCAAAGTACAAGTAAAGCTGATTTGAGTGGAGAATCAGAAATATCTTCTTTTAGCATCTCTTTGGTGGTGGAATAATGTCCTACCGAAGAGCTCCACCAGTCAGTGCACTTCGGGATCTCTTGGACCTTTGGGTGACGGGTTCAAAATAGCCGCTCAGCTGCTGGTGGGAGTGGGTGCTGGAAACGAGGTCTCTTAGTGGAAATCAGATGAGAATTCTCATCACACCCCACCCCCAAACTCCTGATCTACTTTGACCTGAACATTTATTTTCCTCTTCTAGGACCAAGTTCGGGCCGCCATGACCTGTATTCGGTTCTTCAGTCACAAAGCAAAGTCATATACAGAACTGGGAGAGAAGCTGTCATGGCTACTTAAGGCCAAGGACCACCTGAAGATCTACCTCCAAGAAACATCCCGCAGCTCTGGAAGGAAGAAAACCACGTTCTTCAGAAAGAAGATGACTGCAGCTGATGTGTCAAGGTAGCTGGAGGTTCAGGGGACCATTGGTGTGGGGCAGGAAGGGTGGGAGCAGGTTTCTGTTGGTGATGAAGCTACTCTTGTCTATTCCCCAAATCCTGAAAAAAAAATCTAAAAGGAATCATCCCTGGATGACAGTGTCTAGTACAAGCCTGGAAAGCCTACAGAGGAGCGGGTAGGCGGAGTGGGAGTGGAGGGAGGATTAGCATCACAGGCTACAATCAGACTACACTCCAAACTCACTACAGTAGGCAAAAAGGGTCCTGTACATTCTGGCTCCTGCTGATGTCACCATCTTTATCTCCTGCTACTCTCTTGTTACCAAGCATCAATCCCTGGCCTCCTCAGGGCTCCTCAACACACCAAGTCCTTAATTCCTCTCAGCTTTAATACTTGCCAGTCCCTCTACGTAGAAAATAATATCTGAGGTAAACGCTCTACTACTACCATTTATCGCTTCCAGAGGCTTAATTGCTAACTATTTTATGTGTTTGTTTACTATTCATTTCTCTTCTAGCCTATAAACTCTGAGGGCAGGGCTCATTTCTCTTGACCAGTGTTACTGTACCTGGCACATAGGTGCTCAATAAATACTTGTTGATTCAATGACTGGGCCCTATCTGGTTCCACAGTGCACCGTAATATTGCGAGTCTGTGCAGGACATGAGATCACCATTTTTTTGGTCTTGTCATAACTGCTCACAAGGTATTTGGGGTCTCTTTTCCCTCTGCATCATTTGCCTTTTTCATCACCATGTTATTCGACTTCTCAGTCTCCTGGCCTCAGTCACCTCACTCCTGGGCCCTCATGAGGCTGGACTGTGCGTATTCTGTCATCACAGGCATATGAACACACTTCAGCTGCAGATGGAAGTTACCAGGTTTTTGCATCGGTGCGAAAGTGCTGGGACCTCTCAGATCACCACTTTGCCTCTGCCAACCCTGTTTGGAAATAACCACATGAAAATGGATGTTGCCTGCAAGGTACATGCAGCGTTTCAGACCTCTGGCAGACTATTGTCATCTTTTAGAACACTTATCATAATTGCAGTTGTCCAGTGTTATTTCAGTTGTTTGTTTGATGGCTGCCTCCCTACTAGAATATGAGCCACCGAAGACTGGTGATCAAGTCCATTTTGATCATTCTTATATCCCTAGTGCCTGGCACTTAGCAGGGTCTCAACGAATATTTGTTGAATAATTGAATAAATAGGGGCCTTCATTCTTGGTCAAGAGGATACTCTAGTAATTGTTATGTTTTTAAGCATGATTCCCTTTCCTTTTCAGGTCATGCTGGGAGGGAAAAATGTAGAAGATGGTTTTGGAATTGCATTCCGTGTTCTGCAGGTATGACTTGGATTACTCAAATCATACTGAGGACAATCAGCACCTGACCACAGTTCCGGGAGAGATTATTCTTTAGGAAATTCTTATCCCAAGAAAAGTAGATTTACACGCACATTAGGGATGAAATCAAGGAGGTGACTATTATAGAACTGGGTCAAATTCAAGACTCTAGGCCACTTTGCCAGAAGCCAAGTAACCCATGACAAATTCATCAAAAGCTACCAAATAAATACCAGGAGCCAAGTCTCAGACAGTTCCCCATAGCTGTTTCCCTGAGAAACACTGCTCATTCTCACAGGGAGCATGGCTGGAGGGCTAGCCAGGGGCTTTCCACTGGCCGCAAGGGCTGTTCCCCTTCCTCAGTCTGTACAGGAGCTGGCTGGAGGAATACGTTTTCTATTGCTTGTGCTAAAAGAACATAGGTCCGGCTGTGGCACTGGAGCAGGGGCTGGAGCAGGGTACTGAGACCATGAGGGGCAGAGTCTCTACAGACCTGCCCACGACCACACAGCTCCATGCAGATACCCCAGGAGCTGACAGCAGGCAGCTTAGGGCAGGCAGGGTATTCATGCATTGTGCGTGTGTCAGTGATCAATGGCTTCATACGTGATTAGTCAGGTGTTTTCTTCCCATCTGTTTTCAATGTTGGACAGAGCTCACTACACACAGATACCCTGGTAGGCAGGCAGAGCTCACCACACACAGATACCCTGGTAGGCAGGGAAAGGGGCAGCTCCACCCAGGCCCTGTGGCATAAGGGTTCTCCTAGACCAGATTTAGGGTGTTTATCTGGCAGTTTTCAGTGAATGAGTCGTTCAGTGAATGGGTCTGTTTCTAAACACTAAGTCGCCTACCTCTTAACAGAGCACCAGGTGTCCAGGGTAGCAAATACCAGCCCCCAATGCCCATTTCTCCAGAAAAAGCAGACTTATTAGAGAGAAAATGAACTAGTCTTAGGATTTTGATAAGAATATTTTCAGTGAGTGCCACCGCAGCAAGCTAAATGTACCATTTTAGATACTTGGCTGCAGTTTTTTGGGGTTGCTTCCTAAAGTTCTACCTAACTCCAAAGAGGAATTGATGCTTGCTTTTCATTTGGTCTATATATGTTTTCTACTGTGACCACAATCAATATGGCTTGTCTACACCAAGCATAGTGAGAGCTCTTAAATGCTGCCTCCCTCCCCACTGTTAACGTTTCCTGCTCCTAAGCCCATCATCTCGTGTTCTGTTCTAGGACTTCCAGCTGGATGCTGCCATGACTTACTGCAGAGCTGCCCGCCAGTTAGTGGAGAAGGAGAAATACAGTGAGATCCGGCAACTGCTCAAGTGTGTCAGTGAGTCAGGCGTGGCAGCCAAAAGTGACGGGGACACCATCCTTCTCAACTGCCTGGAAGCGTTCAAGAGAATTCCACCCCAGGCACGCTCCCTCCAGTACCTCTTGGCTCCTCCATCAATTTCAGCGTCTTCACATCCCCGTCTTTATTGTTCTGTTTCCCATACTGTGCCTGAAACTCTACAAGATCCTTTTATCATTCTGAACCCCTCTGCAATAATGGCCTCACCCTAATTGACCCTTCCCTGAAAATTTATGGAGATGATGTCTATACCCAGGGTGGCCCTCAACATCCCACTGTGTAAATTTGTTTGCACCTGGAAGTGTCTATGGAGTTGAGCTTCTTCCTACAATTGTAGAGGAGGTCTGGGTCGGCCAGCAGATGACCTTTGAAGCCTGTTACCTGCGGAATTGTCCTCCCATGGTGGCTTTTTGGAGTGAACAGAACCACATCCATTTGTGCAGGCCGTGGACAGGCCTCTTGGGAACTGTTCCTTCTCCCCAAATTCTGAAGCTTAGTGTTATGGTTAAATTTTCTTTCTTGTTCTTAAAGCAGGAGTTGAGTTTACAAAGAAGAGTCAGCCAGGTGTGGCAGCACATGTCTGTAATCCCAGCTGTTCTAGAGGCTAAGGTGGGAGGATCACTTGAGCCCAGGAGTTCTGTGCTATAGTTTATTATGCCGATACATACTTAGTGTTAGAACTCAGTGCCTGCACTAAGTTCATGATCAATCTGGTGACCTCCCAGGAGCAGGGAACCACCAGGTTGCCTAAGGAGGGGTGGACTGGCCCAGACTGGAAATGAAGCAGATTAAAATTCCTGTGCTATCAATAGTGGGATCATGCCTGTGAAAAGCCACTGCACTCCAGCCTGGGCAACATAGTGAGACCCCATATCTTTGAGAAAAAAAAAGTCAGGCAGGCATTTTCATTCTGAAGTCAGAATGGCTGGGCTGAGGCTGGGTTGGGCCCTGGCTCCCAGACTGTGGGACTCTTCTCCCTCTCACATTGCTGTTTCTGTTCTGTACAGGAGCTGGAGGGCCTGATCCAGGCAATACACAATGATGACAACAAGGTGAGCTGAATTGTCTACAAACCCTGGTGATGCTAATGAATAGTGTCTCAGGCTTGCCTTGTCACCTTTATCCCTTGCTCCCTACAATAGCTCCATACAACCCATATCTCAGTTTCTTTATTATCAGAGGTGGAACCGAGGCTTGGATAGGGGTGTAGAAAGGAGGGAATAGATGGGGAGTAGGTGAACATGGACTGCATGAGTCTTTGCCTTCCCAAGTCTTTATCCCCAAAACGAATGTGTCCTAGGCTGCTCTTGAATCTCCATTTTAAACTGATGTCTTCTCTCAGAGATCCCTAGGAAATCCTTCACCTCACCTCCATCTTTGGGTGGACTGATGGAATGAGGTTCCCAGAGTAGGCAGGTATCTCTTTATCCTAGAGGGAAAAAGGTACAGTAAGAAAAAAGCCCCACCCCACGCTTTGACCAACAATGTCCACCAGTGTCTCAGTTTCCAGAATGAACCTCTCCTCAGGGGCCAAAGAACTCGTCCCTGTTTGGGAAATTGGTGAACCTTTGCTTCCCGTTGCCTTTGGGAGGAGTGCCAGTAAGAATAAAAATCTTCCCAGATCCCCCCATTCGTGGCTGACCACTGGATTGATCCTTCTGCCATCTGCAGGAAGGGCTCCAAGCCAGGAGGGGCATGAGAAAGCCAAGCCAGTCTGAGCTGCCCTGGCCAGCAGCAGGAAAAATATCTGACAGCTGAGTCCCCTGGATGAAAATTGACGTCAGGCAAAGAGCTTCTTACATGCTTCCCATGGCCGTATTGCTAATCCCAGGACTGAATTTACTGGGCATTTTTCAGTCTCCAGGGTTAAGGAGAACAATTTCTAAACATTTCTTCATTTATTTCTGAACATCATGATGCGCTCCTTGGAAAGGATGAAATTCTGACATCCTGAAATGTAGAGAATTACTTTTCTAGAGTCAGATTGAGGCCCCAACAGCCAGGACAGATGCTCAGATCCTCTGCTTCCCAGACTGCAGTTCTTTCTCAAGCCTTCACTGAGCCTCCCACTCAGCAGGACAGAGACTCTATTCCTGGGAAAGACATGCACTAAAATAGAGATAGTCCTTATTACTTTTTCAGGTATTTTTCTCTCAGCAGCTGTCTAACGCAGTTAAATGATCTGAGGCCCTGGGGGGTTGCCAAAAAAACAGCTTCATTCAACTCCATTCCAGACTCTGGCAAAATGTCCCTCTTCTCTTGGTAGGAATTTTGCCTGCCAACTTGTGATATGTATTTAGCTTAGCGTACGTAGATGCTAAGGGGAGCTCAAGGCCTGGGAGAGCTAACATCCTAGGGCAGCAAGTGGATACCCAAGCAGCACAGGACTGGATCACTTTAGTGACCTCAGAACATGCCAGACATCATCTAACTGTAGGAGATTATCTGTAATTCAGCTTAGAGAGGAAAGAAAGACTTTAGTGACCAAAACAAATAACAGATGGAGCACTGATACAGGAAGCAAGGCGAGTCCCCTTCACTAACCAACGGGGATTATTGCGACAGAAAGGCAACTGCTCGCAGAAGCTCTGTGGCAGCATATGAAGGCGTCTCTGCTCACCAGCCTAGAACACTGTTTAACCAGGGGGTGCTGGGGAGACCAGGGTCAGGAAGGAAGGGACTCTCGTCTCCACGAAGCTGGGGATTCATGAGATAGCAATTCTGGGAGATGCATACACACATACGCACGTCCTGAAACAGCTGCCTTTGGTCCAAACAGGCAGAGTCAAATCAGATCTAAGTGGGGTTAGAATTTAATTCGACTTTTTCCAATTGCGTGTGTGTGTCTTTCTCCTCAAATTTCCTGTAATTATAAAAAAAACTTTAGATTCAACAGGCTGAAAACAGAAAAATAGAGGAGGATATATGTGTTCATTCTAGGAGGATTCTGATGGTTTATTCATCCCTGTAATACATATTCATTGAACACCTACTACCTGCCAGGCCCCGTGCTATGCACCAGGAATACTACAGGAGTAGAAAAAACAGACACTACTCTTGCCCCTTAAAGTCTGGTCAAGGAGACAAGCATCAATCAAATAATTACCCGAGTAACTACAAAATCACAACTCTGGGCAAGAGCAATGCTGATCCTGTAGCCCAGAAGATGCTGGAGAGCCTGGGAGAGTGAAGAGGAGAGTGTCAGAGGGAGTGAACAGAGACCAGACTGCCTGCTGGCCTGCCTTCCTTTTTAAATTCTTAGCTTATTTGTCATAACTTTTTATACTATAAAATAGCACAGTGTTATAGCATATGTCCAGAATATTGAAAGAGTTGTCATAATACCATAAAATGCACCAATTCCGTTATGAATGTAGCAGGTGAGACGTGATGTCTGCATGAGCTTTCTGCTGCAGCTCTGTATACTTGATTTGTCAGTGATGGATGCCTTTCCGCTGTCTCTTTTATAACGCTGCCAGGTTCGGGCCTACCTGATATGTTGCAAGCTGCGTTCTGCCTACTTGATTGCTGTGAAGCAAGAACACTCACGGGCCACAGCCCTCGTCCAGCAGGTGCAGCAGGCCGCCAAGAGCAGCGGGGACGCAGTAGTGCAAGACATCTGTGCCCAGTGGCTTCTGACAAGCCACCCCCGGGGTGCCCATGGCTCAGGCTCCAGGAAGTGACCTTGGGCAGCGGGGCCAGGAACACATAACCTGAGAGCTGGGCAATAGCAGTGATGGCGATACCCTCCACCTCTTTCCTCCTGTGGAGTGGAACTTCTCTGGCTCTGCCCTAGGTTGGAAAGAGCTGGATTGAACCCTACTTGCCTTCTCAGGCAAGTATAGGACTTTTCACGCAAGTGCCATGTTTCTCTAAAATTGTGGAATCTATGTGTGTTTGTCTGGAGATGGCCAGTTCTTTCTACCTCAGAGTGAGTGAGTGTGTGTTCACACACGCGTGCATGTTCCTGTGCACTAATGTTTACGCCCAAGCATTTCTGAACAAATGAAACTCTTCTCCATTGAAAAGAGGCACTTTACTTTAGACTTGCCACTCTGAAAACCTTCCCTGCGTTTTGGTTCTTGACCCGGGTTGTCCTGTTTGTACAGTCTCCTCCCTGTGGACGTGCTTTAGTAGCTCCTCTTACCTAGAGGACTTTTACAGAGAATTAGAGCAACACCAAAAGGATTGCCTCTTTTCCTTCCTTCCCATTCCAAAATTCAGAGATGGCTTTGGGGCAAGTGCTACCTGTGGAATAAACCTGTTTTCCAGGTGTCTCTTCTCCCAAGCACAAGAAGTCCTGGAGTCTTTGGAAGGTAGTCTGAATAGAAGGGTTTTCAGGTGCAGGCATCTGAAAGCTGTGGGTACATGTATAAATGATCAGATCTGTGAGGCTAACACGGGCAAGAGGGTCTCCATCACATTCATCCAGAGGGGAAAGAAAGGCCACCATCCAAACAGGGATACAGGGGAGGCAGGTAGGGGGAGCGGTGGGGAGCGGATGCTCACAGGCACAGAGCTGCCTCTTGTCAATGTCCCTCCTGCAAAGTTGGTGGGTGAGAGAACGTGACTTTCTCTTTGAGGGTCTGGGAAGAGAAATGGTGGCCAGGATTGTAGGACTGAATGATTCGATTTTACCTATTTGAGCTGCAGTCCTGTTCGTGCTGCTTGAATTGGTTAGGAAGCTGCTTCCTTTTCCCTCCTGCTTCCATTCAGTCTCTTCAGGACCACGGGATGGATATGCAGACACGTGGGGTCATTGGGAAGGGAATGCGCTTCTTTTCTCTGTCTTAGAAGAGGGAGTCAAGGGTTGGCTTGGAATTGGGCCTCTGGACAGAGTCAGAATGAGAGCATAATGAATAGGTCACATCCGGTTGGTGGAAAACTAGGTGAAGTGCTTCTTTAATATGCACTGGCTTGTCTTCCCACCCAAGATGTGACAGTGTTTGAGAAAAGGTGTGTCATACTCAGTGACTTCAATTTGCAAATGAGGGGCCTAAAGAAAGCTCTGCAGCTCTGAACCTCTCACTGGCCAGAGCTCAGCCTATTGGTCCCACCCATGATGCTAAGACAAACAGAAACTGGAAGCTGAAGTCAGTGTCTCTGGTGCTTAGAAACCCTGTGGATTTCCCTCTGAACCGAGATTTTTAGTAGTAAAATAAACAACTCATGGACATCTGTCAGATGAGAAGTTTTGGTCCTGTTAGAGAGGAAAAAGACCGTAAGGAAACTGCTAGATCCATTTGGGCTAAAGTTTGGCTTTTCCTTCCTTGAGTCATAGAACGTATCTATCTCCCAGGAAATGTCCTTCTCTGGCATCTGCTTGCCCTTCTGAGTCTGCCTTTTTTGCACTGAACATAAGCACTTTATACTAATGGGTCACAAATCTTGCAGCCCTTAATTCGGGATAAGACCAGATTTTCCTGACATTTTCCTCTAACTCATTGAACTATCAAATTATAGGTAACCACTGACTAGACTGATATGAGATGAGGCTAAAAGCCTTTGAACACCACGCTGTAGTCTCCAACAGAAAAACCACCAAAACAGATATCCATGTTGAGGGGTTGAATGTTTTGCTACAAACAAGCCACAATAAAGTGTCTATCAACGTGTTTCTTGGCTTTGTAACTTCTTTGTGCTGTCTTGCGCCTACCCTTCCTGTCCTTTTTCCTTGTGGAGAGAAAAGGTGGGTGGGGAAGATCAGATGGCCTTCAATTCAGACTTACTCTAAATAATCCCCATAATGACTAATGACTCTGCTTTGGATTTATCTCGTTTCCTGTGTGTTAAAAACTATTAGTGCACCCTCTACCATCAGAAAACTTTTTTTTTTTTGCTTTAGTTGGGGGATGGGTAGAGATAGGTAATACATTTATAAGGTACAAAAGGTAAGTGAAAAGTCCCTTCCACCCTGTCCACCCAGCCCAGTCCCCTCCCAGAGGCCACCATTGTTATCAGTGTCTAGCATATAGTTCCAGAGCTACTTATGCATAAACAAATATTAATGACTGTTCCACTGTGAAGATATACCACAATTATTTAACCAGTTTCTAATGATGTACATTTTATGTTGTTGCCGTCTTTCACCACTACAGATTATACTGCATTGAATTATCTTGTCCAGAATTGGTGGGTCAGAGAATAGGTGCATTTAACAAATATTGCCAGTTACCTTCCAAAGAGGTTGTAGCAATTAACTCTCCCACCAGCACTGTAGAGAGTAGCTGCTTTCCCATACCCTTGCCCCAACTGTTACCAAATTTTCTGGATCTTTGCTAGTCCAATGGGTGAAAGGTTTCTTCTTTAGTGAATTTTGTTGTTGTTGTTGTTGTTGTTGAGACAGGCTCTAGCTCTGTCACCCAGGCTGGAGTGCAGTGGCCTGGCTAATTTTTTTATTTTTTGTAGAGACAGTATCTCACTGTGTTGCCCAGGCTGGTCTTGAACTTCTGGGCTTAAGCAATCCTTCGGCCTCATCCTCCCAAAGTGCTAGAATTATAGGGCCACTTCCCCTGGCCCTGTGCCCCAGCCTCTAAAACTCTTTAAAAAGCTGTTTGTCATTTTAAAAGCTCTATATATCTTTTCAATATCGACCAAATTGTCAATCTTTGAAACCAGGTGTAGGGTCTTTGGGGAAAGCAGAACTCAAACTTAGCTTAAACTGTTCTCTTGCCACCCACTTCAGGCATATGTTTGCAGTATGATACTTGAGCGATGGACAGTGTCATCACTGTTCATTATCTCCTTTCCCCAGAAACGTGACCTCATCCAATTTCTCATGTAAAAAAAAAAAAACATTTCTTTTTTTTTTTTTTTTTTTTTGGAGACGGAGTCTCGCTCTGTCACCCAGGCTGGAGTGCAGTGGCCGGATCTCAGCTCACTACAAGCTCCACCTCCCGGGTTCACGCCATTCTCCTGCCTCAGCCTCCCGAGTAGCTGGGACTACAGGCGCTGCCACCTCGCCCAGCTAGTTTTTTGTATTTTTAGTAGAGACGGGGTTTCACCGTGTTAGCCAGGATGATCTCGATCTCCTGACCTCGTGATCCGCCCCTCTCGGCCTCCCAAAGTGCTGGGATTACAGGCTTGAGCCACCGCGCCCGACCAGGGATCATTTCTATAGTTCGCTAGTAGAGAAGTTTCTCTGAATGTGTAGAGTACTGACTAAAGAGCTTCTGCACAGCAAAAGACACTATCAGAGTGAACAGGCAACCTACAGAATGGGAGAAAATTTTTTAAATCTCTTCATCTGACAAAGGTCTAATATCCAGAATCTACAAGGAACTTAAATAAATTTCCAAGAAAAAAACAACCCCATCAAAAAAAGTGGGCAAAGGATATGAACAGATACTTCTCAAAAGAAGACATTTATGCAGCCAACAAACATACGAAAAAAGTTCATCATCACTGGTCATTAGAGAAATGCAAATCAAAACCACAATGAGATGCCATCTCATGCCAGTTAGAATGGCAATTATTAAAAAGTCAGGAAACAACAGATGCTGGCGAGGCTGTGGAGAAATAGGAATGGTTTTACACTGTTGGTGGGAGTGTAAATTAGTTCAACCATTGTGGAAGACAGTGTGTCTATTCCTTAAGGACCTAGAACCAGAAATGCCATTTGACCAAGCAATCTCATTACTGGGTATATACCCAAAGGATTATGAATCATTCTACTGTAAAGAGACATGCACACATGTATTTACTGCAGCATTATTCATAATAGCAAAGACTTGAAACCAACCCAAATGCCCATCAGTGATAGACTGGATAAAGAAAATGTGGCACATATACACCATGGAATACCATGCACCCATAAAAAAGAATCATGTCCTTTGCAGATACATGGATGAAGCTGGAAGCCAACATTCTCAGCAAACTAACACAGGAACAGAAAACCAAACATCGCATGTTCTCACTCATAAGTGGAAGTTGAACAATGAGAACACATGGAGACAGAGAGGGAAACATCACACACGGGGCCTGCCGTAGGGAGGTGGGAAAGGAAAGGGAGAGCATTAAGACAAATACCTAATGTGTGCAGGGCTTAAAACCTAGTTGATGGGTTGATAGGTGCAGCAAACCACTATGGCACATGTAGACCTATGTAACAAACCTACATGTTCTGCACATGTATCTCAGAACTTAAAATACCATACCATAATAAATTTAAAAATTAAAAAAACAGCTCTAAAAACAAGCAACAGTAATGATTTAAGTAGACCTGAAAACCACCTGGTAGTGGACATAGCACAAAGATATGTCACAACAGAGAAAACTGGAACACCCACTCTAAACCGAGGATAGATGACCGCTGTGTTTAGAAACCTGAGACACTCCAAGGTTACCAGATATCTTTGGCTGGAGCTTAAGCAAAGTAGATCAAAGGCTATTAGACTCTTTTAATACCCAAGCAACCAAATATCGATAGTCACAGTAACCCCAGAGGAAACAGCCTTTTCCTGGCCTTCCTCTCTTCTTCCACAGTGACAATGTTAATGACCTATCTCTGAAATTTTCAGTTCTTCCACAACAAATTCATTCAATATCTGGTTACTGAATGGCTTCTTTGGTGGAATGCTTTCCTGCTCACTAATTCTGCATGTTGTTATTTCTGCCTGGAGCCCTTCCTTCAGCACCTCCTCTACCCTACCCTCCAGTCTACCATTGTCAAACCTCTTCCCTCAGTCCTGCATCGAGTGCCTTCCCCTGTACAGATTATTCGCTTCTCTGCCTATGCTTTCTCTTCATCCCACTTAAAGACAAATTCCTCAAGGTTCTAGCCACTCCTTCTTGACACTCATATTCTCCCATACAATCCCATAGCTTTAGCAGTTGTGTTGACTGCTGCCTTTAACTCTTTCCCACACAAGATCTGCCTTTTGACTACCTCCTGGAACTCACCACAAGGCTGACCTGCACCTAAAATTATTAGCATGTCCAAAATGGAATGCATTCAATTCTACCCACAAACCTGAACTTCCTTCTTCAGTGAATACATAGTTTTGTTTTGTTTTATTTTATTTTATTTTATTTTACTGAGACAGGGTCTGGCTCTGTCACTCAGGCTGGAGTGCTGTGGTGTGATCACAGCTCACTGCAACCTCTGCCTCCTGGACTCAAGCCATCCTCCCACCTCAGCCTGCTGAGTAGCTGAGGCTACAAGTGTGCACCACCAGGCCGGGCTAATTTTTGTATTTTTTGTAGAGATAGGGTTCATTCGCCACGTTGCTCAGGCTGGTCTCAAACTCCTGAGCTCAAGCAGTCTGCCCACCTTGGCCTCCCAAGGTGCTGGGATTACAGGTGTGAGCCACCACATCCAGCTGTGAATATATAGTATTACAAAATGTTATTATTACTATCGTGTATGCTGCCTGGTTAGAAACCTCTGTGCCAGCCAGGTGCAGTGGCTTATGCCTGTAACCCAACACTTTGGAAGACTGAGGTGGAAGAATCACTTGAGCCCAGGAGTTCAAGACCAGCCTGGCCAACATAACGAGACCCTCACTACAAAAAATAAGAAAATTAGCCAGGCATAGTGGTGGGCATCTGTAGTTCCAGCTACTAGGGAGGCTGAGGTGGGAGGATCACTTGAGCCCAGGAGTTAGAGGCTGCTATGATCCAAGATTGTGCCAGTGCATTCCAGCCTGGGAAACAGAGTAAGACCCTGAAAAAAAAGAGAGAGAGAGACAGAAGAAAGGAAGGGAGGAAGGAAGGAAGGAAGGAAGGAAGGAAGGAAGGAAGGAAGGAAGGAAGGAAGGAAGGAAAGAAAGAAAGAAAGAGGGAGGGAGGGAGGGAGGGAGGGAAGGAAAGAAGGAAGGAAGGAAGGAAGGAAGGAAGGAAGGAAAGAAAAAGAAAGAAAGAAA
>NW_012116265.1:26625961-26660429 GCF_000951035.1 Colobus angolensis palliatus
AAGAGAGAAAGACAAGGAAGGAAGGAAGGAAGGAAGGAAGGAAGGAAGGAAGGAAGGAAGGAAGGAAGGAAAGAAAGAAGGAAGGAACTCTGTGCTGACTCTGTCTTCCCCCACCTCCTCATTTGAAAACATTCAAGTACCTGCCAGGCATCAAGCTGCGTCCAAGCTATGTCCAAAGTCAAATCCTATCATCCTACCTTTCCAGCCAGAAGAAACTGTTCCTTCTACTTCATCACTGTAGTTCAGGTCCTTATCATCTCCTCCCCTGACTGTTGCAGAAGCCTCTTCATCTCAAACATTCATCCTAGAGTTGCACCTTCTACCAACTCCATATGAACAAATAATAATTCTAGAAGAATCAAAGGACTTCTCTATAATATTGAGGTATGGAGAGGCTAAGCAGATACAGAGCCTAGGATCCTTGAAAGACTTGATGTTTTTTATTGTGCTAAAATATGCATAACATAAATTTTACCATTTTAACCACTTTTAAGTGTACACTTCAGTGGCATTAAGTACATTTACATTGTTGTACAACCATCACCACCATCCATCTCCAGAACTTTTTCATCCTCCAACTGAAACTCTGCACCCATTGAATACTAATTCCCCATTTACCCCTCCTCACAGCCCCTCGTAACCTCTACTATACTTTTTGTCAGTGAATTAGACTACTCTAGGTGCTCAGGCAAGTGGAATCATATAGTATTTGTCCTTTTGTGTCTGGTTTATTTCACTTAGCATAATGGAAACCCCAGTTGATGTTGGTGACCAGTGATTCATGGTAGCTCCAATCTGTGAGACTGAGTGATTTTCTCCAGCCGTACTCTTGGTATATAGAAATCGGAGAGATGGACCACTCCATGGGTGCTTGGCCTTCACTAGACAAGAGTGATAACGGGGCAAGTGAATCAGCCAGGAAGAAAGTTGGAGGAGTAGGAGGTTGTGGCTAGAGTGGGATGTTAAAAGTTATCTGGAGAGCAGAGATTTCGTGTGATGGCAAGATGTGCGGATGTAGTCTTTGTCATGGGAATTGAGGACTGAAGAAGAGTAGAAGTCAGTGATTAGGAGTCAGTGATTAGGAGAAGGTCAGAGAACTGAATCTGAGTGAATATTCATCACGTTTTCAAATAGTAGTGCTTTGGGCAACCCATGTATATCACAGTTATCACACCATTCACTCGGTCTTCCTTCAGTACCATGTTGTTATTTGAGGTGAGTTATTTACTGTTTAATCATACTTTCTCAGATACTTTGTAAGGCAAAATTCTCATATGTTCAATAAATACTTGATCTTTTACGCCAGATTGACATTAAACCTCTATGGTAGATGCTAGTTAGAGTCTGGCATCTACCATATTTCTATCTGGCACATCAAAGGGCCCTCTTCTCTGAGAATTCCTAGGGTTGGGCCCCCAGTGGACATGTCAGGACTACATGAATATGAACTACATGAATAGCACTGCCCTTAGACCCAGGCAAGAAGGGCTCCTTCCCTTGGCCAGTCACTTTGAAAGCCTTATATTTCACCAGAATGCACAAGAAAATAATAAGTGTATTTACAAACACATGAGGCTCCGGAACTCAGTGCTGTCATAACCTGATACCCTAAACATTTACTCTCACGATTCACACTGTTCAGGGGCCAGGGAAACTCTTAACTGCACCCAAAGGCTTTGAATGTGTGCAGATTGTGCTTCTGCTTCTGAACATAGGGAGGCTGGGAATAAAGGAAGCAGTCGGGGAAGAGAAAAGACAAATTCATTAACTTGTCAAATTCTTCCCCAGCATGAGTATAATAAATACTTGCATTAAAACGGGTATCATTTTCAGTAGTCGAAGGGTCTAGATTTTTGTCCTTCTTCATATTCCAATGTGTATTTGCAACACTTGTCTATGGAGTCTTTAAAAATTTGCAATATTAAACAATTCATATTACTTTTTTTTTTTTTTTGAGATGGAGTCTTATTCTGTCACCCAGGCTGGAGTACAGTGGTGCCATCTTGGCTCACTGCAACTTCCGCCCCCCCGGGTTCAAATGAATCTCCTGCCTCAGCCTCCTGAGTAGCTGGGATTACAGGCTCCTGCCACCGTGCCTGGCTAATTTTTGTATTTTTAGAAGACATAAGGTTTCACCATCTTGGCCAGGCTGGTCTCGAACTCCTGATCTCATGATCCACCTGCTTTGGCCTCCCAAAGTCCTGGGATTACAGACATGAGCCACTGTGCCTGGCCCACATAACTTTTGAATTGGTAGGCATATAGGTATAAAGGAAACATACATGAAGTATGATATCCATTGTTTACATTAGCAACTAAATGGACAATGAACTTCAGAATTGTAAATTGTTTTATTTTACAAAAATCATAGAATTAACTAAATTTTCAAAAAATAAAAATATTCAGCATTATTAAATAATTTGAATTTAAAATATTGATACTCAACACTATAATTTGTTTTTTAATTTTAATAGATAATTTAAATATTTTAAAAGAAAAATAACCTAAAACATTTGTAAAATAATTTTTATTTTTGCATTTCTTTAATTTTCATTTTTATGAGAATATATTAAATTGTGTATACTTTCAATACAGTTATATTCGTTTAATCCTTTAAGTAACTGCTGTCATTGGAACATAAATTATTAGATGACTATAACAGCATAGTGATTTTATTAAGATGAAAACAGAAAAAACAATTTTTATAGGCTTTTATTACTGTACATCCCTGACCCAGAAATGGAGTAGCTGGATATAGCTGGATGCTCTCTTTTGCATCATCTGGCAGCTGGCTACAGGGGATCCAATAGAGAACACTGAGACCCTGGGGGATAATGGAACCACTGATTTTTTTCTTGGCCATGGGGAGCAGAACCACCCTCCCACCCTCATCCCTGCATTGGAATGTGACATGAGCGAGAAATAAACTTTTATTATATTGTACCGCTAAAGTTAACATTGTTTGTTACAGCAGTTAATCTCCTATCGGAGCAAGTTGTACCTCATCTCCTGTGATTTTCTTAGCTGATCATTTTGGCTAATATAGATTATATATCCATATGTAGATAAAATAGATTGTACATATAGATTAAAACTTGGGTGAACACCTGTGAGGGTGTGCCAGGACTATTAGGATTCTCTGTGCTAGGATATTAGGTCACTTACCTCCATGGACATCTGTCATATGCAGAAATCAATGGAAGATGACAGATCTTGGGGGTGGAGCAAAATGTAACAAAAAAGTTGTCAAATATTCACTTGGCAGATGAGGAAATTGAAGGTGATAAAAGTAGGTCAGGAAGATATCTGCCTTGGACTAGCAGTGATGGTAAGAAAAAAAAGTAAAAAAAAAAAATTAAAAAATAGGTTAAAAATGGTAGAATGTCAACAACTTTATAGGGTTCAACATAATATGATAGTATCAGTAGGACACAGACTTAATAAGGTCAATTTATTATGTTGTGTAACAAGAAGTCCCAAGGGAGCACAGCTCCAGTCTTGGTTAATTCAGTGACTCACTACCACGTCATCAGCAACCCAGATTCTCTCTCTCTTTCCTTTCACCACCCTCAGCATGTGAGCTAGTTTTTGGGCCAGCCAGCTTCACTCATGGACTCAAGATGATGGTTTTAATCATCTTGTGAATGATTTAGCCATGACACATTTAGCCACGACAACATCTAACAGGAGACAGAAAATTTCTTCCTGTGCCTCATGTTTTAATCAGGAATGAGGAAGCCTTTCCTAGAAGCTACCGAAGAGGCTCCTTCCACATCCCACCGGCCATGGTTGAGCCACATGACTTTTCCATCACCGTCACTTGCAAGGGAATGTGATCCACACAGTTGCCTTGGGCCAGTGGCTCACAGTCCCGACAGCCCATCAGAATCACCTGGGTCGCTTTCAAAAACATTTTCCCAAGGTGAGAACAATGAAATATGGATCTCTGTGGTGAGGCCTGGGCTTTGGCATCTTAAATACTTAAAAATACACAGCCAGAGTTGAGAACAACTGCGATCGGTTAATCATTCACAGAAAGCAGAGGTAGACACTGGAACAAAGTCAGAGTAGGAATGACTACTGGGTGACAACTAACTGTCTGCTGAAGTTATTAATGTTTAATTTTCAAGGAAGATATAAGAATATTCTGCTTTTAAAAAATTGAAAAATCATTTCCCATTAATCCTTCCCCAGGATAACCTCTCTTACACATTCATTATATATTGTTTTCGATCTTTTTCCATGCTTTTACATACCTATATATGTACTCATAGAAAATATATATTATATGTGTGTAATTTCAAAATGTAAGTCTTACTACACAGAACACATCATTCTGAAATGCAGTGTGATTTAACCAAGTATATACGTGTATAATTATTTTTTAAATATAATGATTTTTGGAATAATTACTCCAAAATAATTATTTCATTGTATAATCATACAGAGATTAGTATATAATTGTTTATAAGTATATTATAAGTATATTTTTATAAGTATATATTTTATAAGTATATGTTTATAAGTATATTAGTATATATAAGTATATTAGTATGTAATCATTAATCATGTCAGATTGTATAATCATACCAGAGATTAGTTTTCCCCAACTGATGGACTTTTAGGCTGTTTCCATTTTTTTGCTAATATGAACAATGCCTCCTCTTTACATACATAGGCTAATGTTACTGCAGATATTAAGAGGCTGAATTGCTGACAGAAATGGCTTCACCATTTCTTCCACTCATAACAGCAGTGTATAAAAATATCTATTTTTCTATATTTTTGCCAATATTTGCTAAACTTTCAAATTTTTGACAATCTGATGGTTTAAAATGGTACAATGGCATCTTGTTTTAATTTGCAGTTCTCTGATCACTAGTCACGTTAAATATCTTGACTTAGGTATATTGGCCATTTGCATTTCTTCTGAAAATGTCCTATTTATAACTTTTGCAAAGTTCTCTGTTGGGTTCTGTGTCTTGTTCTTACTGAGAAGTAGAAGTTCGTTAGATGATAACTGACTGAGAGTGGTGGCTCACACCTGTAATCCCAGCACTTTGGGAGGCCAAGGTGGGAGGATCACTTGAGTCCAGGAGTTCGAGATCAGCCTGGGCAATAAAGCGAGACCCCGAGTCTACAGAAAAATGAATAAAAATATGGGTACTACTCTTGTGTGTGATACATATTAGCTATATAAATATAAGATCGGTTTTATATACACATACATCTGCAGCAGATGCTGTGGTGCACCATCCGGATTCCCTCCTATGGTTTGGTTCTGAGTCCCCACCCAAATCTCATCTGAAGTTGTAATCCCCATGTGTTGAGGGAGGGACCTGGTGGGAAGTGATTGAATCATGGGGATGGTTTCCCCCCTTCTCTTCCCGTGATAGTGAGGGAGTTCTCATGAGACCTGCTGATTTTAAAAGTGGCAGTTTCCCCTGCACTCTCTCTCTCTCCTGCCACCTTATGAAGATGTGCCTTGCTTCCCTTTCACCTTCCACCATGATTGTAAGTCTCCTGAGGCCTCCCCAGCCATGTGGAAGTATGAGTCAATTAAACCTCTTTTCTTTATAAACTACCCAGTCTCAGGTAGGATCTTTATAGCAGTGTGAGAATGGACTAATATATTCCCTTTAGAAATGAAGCACACAGCTAGGCCTAGTGGCTCATGCTTGTAATCACAGCACTTTGAGAGGCCAAGACAGGAAGACTGCTTGAGCTCAGGAATTCAAGGCCAGCATGGGCAACAGAAAGAGACCCTATCTCTACCAAAAAGAAAAGAAAAGAAAAGAAGAAGAAATGAAGCACTCATTCTCCCAGATGCTGGAAATGTACACAGCTGCCAACTCTCAGCTGAGTTTTTATCTAGAACTTGCCCTCACCCAAGTCATGCCCCCTCCCTGGAAGCTGCCCACACCCAATTACTGGTCACTGCAGGTGTTTAAAAACCAACCTCCTTTCCTAGATGCCAATCCCAAGAGTCTACCTAATAAATTTGCTGTGTGCAAATGTCTGTATCTCAAAGTCCATTTTCCCTAGAATATCTAACCTAAAACCATTTCAAATATGTTCACCAATATCACTTGACTTTGAACTTTATTTGTGATATGCTTTTTAGATGTATTCCTCTTTTCCCATATGCTTTTTGCTTTTCATGTCTTAAGAATGCTATCCCTCTTCCAAGGGCATAAAAGTATTCTTCTATATTTTTTTCTAATACTTTCACAACTTCTTTTGCCTTTTAATCCACATACTACTCATTTGTATGAATGGTGTGACCAAAGAATCTAACTTTATATTTCATTTGGATAGTTATTTGTCCAGCACCACTTATGACATTGTCTATGTTTTTCTGACTGATTTGAAACGCCTCTTCTACAATATGAGAATATGAAAGCGATATCAAAATAACATATATGAGAATATCATAGCTGTAGAAGAGGCTTTTCAATACTCAACTACAGTTGAATGCTTCACATGAGCATTTGACCCAAGCCAAACCTGGAATTTTTTAAATTCTAAAAATAAGAAATGGCTGCAGGAACTCTTCAATGGTAGAGGGAGAGGAGTCTGGTGTTGCTTGGCGCTTGAGTTCTAGTTATTTCTGAGATAACATCTCTGCCCATTCCCACTTTCCAGTTTCAACCCTTCCTTGAGTTTAAGAGCAAAATATTCCATAGTTTGGGACTTAAGCTTGCTCAAAGTGAGTGTCCATTTTATAACTAAAAGAGACCAAATACACAAGGTATATCCTCCTGGGCTTGGGACGCATGGCGACATTGTATATGGAGTTGAGTTGGACAAGGGCCAAGTGCCAACCAAGGTAATCTGTGGCAGCTAGTCACCACCTAGGAAATTGGTCCTCTGAAACTGTTTGCTTCTTGAGTTTCATATGGCTCTTTGATTTCCTTTTCCTTTAGTTTCCCATTGAAGTGTTGTTTTTAGGGTATTAAGACAGTCTCGGCCAAGCCAAAGAAAAAAGATTTTCCACCCCAGTCTACATTAGCTAAGGGTTTGAGGCTAAGAGAAGCCAGGAATAGTGAAGGCAGTGGAACTGGGGCAGTTAGAGAAGCACCTAGGAGGGAAGTCTGGAACAACTGAAATCCCTGAGCCCTTCTCATCTGGGATCTTGTTTCCTGTACGTTAAGGGGCACTCTGTCAAGGCAGGAAGCCATATCCATATCCAAACACAAGTCAATAGCAGAAAAACAGCCCCGATGGTTGCAAGGGAATTCAGGGAGCCAAGATGGGAAGGTTGAACCGTGTCTCAGCCACCAATCCCCAGCATTGTTTGAGCAGAGTCAAGGCCTTTCACTTGCTCAGATGTTAACTTGGGGCAAGTCTTTTCCGGAAACATGACAAGAGGCCAAGACTGGCACATGTTTCTTGCCCAGGCTGAGCAGACTAGACGGTCCTTTTGGTGTTGGGCAAGACACTACAGAGAGGTGAGATGTAGTCTGAGAACGAGGCGATTCTGAAGGAGTAGTGCTGAGGGAGGCTGTGTCTTTCTTATAGGAGCACCTGAACACTAGAAATGATGGAGTCTGGAATCTGAACAAGGGGAACAACTATCACTTAATATTCTGAAAATGCTGACAACATGTCGAATCAATACCCGTGCCTACCTTTGTTTTCTTTTGCATTCTTTGCTGCTCAGCTTCCCGATATTTGGTGTCACTTGCTGTTGGTTGTAAGTGCATCTAATAATTTGGGATATGACGGAAACTTTCAGATTTAAAATATGTTCTCTAGCCAGATACTTAACAAAATGCCTATAAATGAGAGGCAGTACAGCATTGTGGTTAGGAGTATCCACTCCCAGCCCTGTACCACTGTGAGCTGGCCAAGCTGTGATCCTTGCTAAGGATGGCAGGAAATGATGCATTCTGCAAGTGGAGCCTCATTCAGGAAGGAAGGAGATGGGGATAATGCAGAGAATAGCACTCCTTTCCTAAAACTCAAGGGGAAGAGTGTCTCTGTCAGCACTCAAATTTCCTAAGGCCATTAGGTCATGGTGGAGTAAAATCCTTTCCCTTTGGGTGCCAGATTCTCACTGAAACTGCTTTTGTCTGTCTGCCTAACTCAGATGGATTCCTCCCAGCAGCTACAGACTCTGAGCATCCTACATTCCAGCTGCTGTCTTTGCCCTGAGTTCTAGGCCTAGGCCTGCTCCTTGCTATTCCCCAGTTCTTGTAGCCCAGATTTAGGCTACTAGTCCCTCACCCTCAGCAATTGACCTCAGGGTTACTGAGTATCTTAGAGAATATCCAAAGAGGTTTCTCAAATGTTCAGGTTTTAAATATTTGACACAAATCAAGAATAGGATGACCTTAATTAAGCCAATCATACTAGCCAGTAGTGTGGCAAGCTTGAAAAGTTTATAAAATAGAATAGCCCAAAAGATTCCAAACACACATAATATAAGGACTCTGTCTATACTAAGGAACATTCTTTTGAAGGTGTTATTCTGTTCTCTCAGAAAAAAAGATGTCTTATAGAAAGATGATTCTAGTGAAATAAAAATGGCTATATTTGAATGTATGGAAATGGAGGAACTCAGCCTTGTGAGCAGGTTTGCTCAAGAACCCTGTGTTACCGACACCAATACCAGCGTGATGCCCCAGATGTGGCAGCTGGGGTCAGCACCTTGCAGCCCATACATGACTTGGTTCCTTCTGCCTACAGCCAACCTCCTCTGATATGCATAATGGGCCCCACTCCAGGCCTGCCCCCTTGCATCACTGTTTACAATGATTGTCTCTTAGATCTGGAATGAACGCCTGGCACACATGTGTGAATCCTTGCTCTCACACCCATGGTTTGTTTGCTACACAGAGAGCAGCCCGGCATGCTTGCCTTTCATACTCCATGCTCGTGGTTTTCTGTTTGTTCAGCCCAGGGAAGATATCCAGGATCATCATCATCAACGCCCTGCATGCGCTGTCTCCCACCCTTGCATTGCCTTTTCCTTGCTTTTCCCCTCCTCCATCTTCCCTTCATTCTTTTCCAAGCTTTCCAGTGGACCCAGCAGTGTATAAGGCACAGGTCATAGGTCCCTGTAGTAAACATATAAGGTTGCTTCCCCAGTATTAGTTCCTCCCTTGGCCTATTCATGGTCTTGGATTTTTCCTTGCAGTGATTTGCAACTTCCTCCACCATGGGAAGCAGTAGGGAATGGTTGTTAAGAGTGCAGGTTCTGGAGTCAGGCTACCTGGCTCTACTCTACGACTTAGCAGGTGTGTGAACTTTGAGAAGCTATTTAATTTCTCTGTGCCTCGTTGGCCCCATCTGTAAAATGGAGTTAATGAAACCTATCCCAAAAGATTCTTGTGAGGAATTCTAAACTAATTACTAAAAATGCTTTACATTAGCTATATTCTTCCCCACTGGGTGAGGTGAGAGGGACAGACCCCAGCTCTAGGTGGGGGTAGTGATTGGCTTAAGCCAATTACCATAGCCCATTCCCAGCCTCAGTGATTGGTTCGGAAGGGAGCCCACGATTCACTTCATGCTAATGAGCCGCAAGGAGATTTGCTAGGGCTTATGAAAAGAAAAGCTTCCTCTCCTTTCAGAAGGACCATTCTCTTTCCCTGATTTGTTAGACAAATGGGGAAACATGAACTCCAAGTATTAAATGATATTCAAGGAGTATTAATGTTGTTAGGAGTGATAATGTTATTGTGGTTTTGTAAAAAGCAAAGGTTCTTATTAGAAACACATACCAAAGTATTTATGAGTGAATAATATGATACCTGCAATGTGCTTTAAAATATTCCATGCCCACCTCCCCGCAAAAATGTCAGAAACAAGATTGATAAAATGTTAATAATGTTGATACTGGATGATGAGTACATGAGAATTCCTTATACTCTTTGCTCTACTTTTGTCTATTTGAGAATTTCCACAATAAAGGTTTTTAAAAGTCCACTTGCTATTGAAGAAAAGAACATTTTTGTCACCTGCTGCCCTTTGGATGCCTTAAAAATGGAGCCAATAAACACGACTTATTTTGTCAATCAGCTGAAACATTAGGCACATCTCTCTGCCTATTCATGGTGACCGTCAGCCCTTGAGGCAAGAAGCAGGTCACCTGGGCCACAGCAAAGGACAGCAGAGAGGCCAGAAGTGGGAGAAGCTATGAATTTAGGACAAGAGATTATCAAGGCTTGGTTTTCCTGTGTCTGTGGATCAAATGAAGTCCTACATCTGGCCTTAATCTGTGGTGGAGCTCGGCATATCTGTAATTGAAGACATTCTTCTCTTTTAGATAATAAAATGTTACCGCTGGAAGAAAATTGACAAACGACTCAACTGGACCATCTTATTTTGCCCCCAGATGCCATACTCTAAGAAGGTATGGGTGGCTGGGTAGGGTGAAACGCTAGTCACTAAACTAGCAGGCCGGTTTCCCCGCTTTGTTCCATTTCTCTTCCTTGCTGCCCTGAGAAAATAAATAAGACAAGAAGATGAATGCAGTCTTTATTTTCTCTAAAATTTGAAAGGTAAAGGGAACTCTTTACAAAAAGAAACCATCTGCATGATTGAAATGGGAAGGTCCAGGTGAGAGGAAGGAATCTAACTTGGCCAGGGTTAGCCAGGATCTTTGTGTGTTGGTCCAGACTCCAGGGTGGTGGCAAATATTTTTAAAAAGAAAGAGGTCAACCAAGAGTTGGATTGTATAGCCCCTGGAAATAGGCAGTGATGATGCTCTTCTTGCCTCAGCTAAGCATCTGGTGCTGATGAAGGAATTGACCCAATTTCTCAGGCTCTTCAGCCACCCACATGCCCAGCCTGGGATCTACCCAGTCCTGCTGCCCCCAGAGGGTTGCTGACTCTCCAGGTCTTAGAGAAGAATGCTCTATATGTATCCACATCTCATGCCATAAGCCAGTCTCACAAAAGTGTGAAATTTGCAAACATTCCCAAAAGGGTCAAGAGGATCAGGACAGGCAGGATTCACAGCACCAGCCAGCCAAGAGGACAATCCTTTAGGGTTGGCCTTCTCCTTGGTCCCCATTCATTATGGCATAGATTGGGCCTGATAAAGCTGCGGCTCTTCCACCAGCTACTCCCACCGGATTCCTAGAAGCTCACAGCTGACATTCCATAGGCGCTCAGCTGTTTTGTTATTTCGGGCCCTTGGAGACACCCAGGTCCTCTTGCAGTCACTGGAGGGCAGAGGAAGACGGTAAATTCCAGGAATGAGAATTAGCAGTCTGGAAATCTTTATGGTCCCTTTCTCAGAATGTTTCTAAATGTATAAAATACAATATATGCCAGACTCAAAGAAACTAATTATATAAAATGCACTCTAAGAATATTTTAAAAACAAATTTGTGATATAATAATACACAGGCTTATTTATTAATGTATTCTATAACAAGATCTAGTACCAGGTCTAATTATCAAAGGATTTGAAAGTAGTGGCGAGCAGAAGTGACATTCTAGGGTATCTGCAACAACTGCAATGTGATATGAAAATATTTATAATTCTATTGGTGACAAAGTCACAGGTATCACTACTACTACTACAGTTCAGTGCCTACATTCATAATTGAAGAAAATGCCAAATCTCAACTGGAGGTTAAACTAAAGATGAAGTTATTTTCCCATCCAAGTTCACAAGCCTCTTGAATTCTGTTGACAGGCCCACTTGCATCATGAACCCCAGACCAAGCCCTCCAGATTTGCTTTGGAATGAGCAGGGGGCCTGAGGACCAGAGGGATGGGGGTGGGAACAGAACACAGTTCTCATCATGTTTTTTTTGTTTGTTTATTTGTTTTTAATGTTCTTTTTCTCTAATTATAAAAGCCTTGTAAAACAGTTGGAACATGCAGTGCTGATAAAAGAAGAAAAGCCTATCATGGCTGGGCACGGTGGCTCACACCTGTAATCCCAGTACTTTGGGAGGTTGAGGTGGACGGATCACCTGAGGTCAGGAGTTCAAGACCAGCCCAGCCAATATGGTGAAACCCTGCCTCTACTAAAAATGCAAAAAACAATTAGCTGTGTGTGGTGTTGGGAGCCTGTAATCCCAGCTACTCAGGAGGCTGAAGTAGGAGAATGGCTTGCACCCAGGAGGCAGAGGTTGCAGTGAGCGGAGATCATGCCACGGCACTTCAGCCTGGGCAACAAGAGCGAAACTCCGTCTCAAAAAAAAGAAAAGTCTATCATTCAGTTGCTTTCTGTACAGTCTTTTTTGCTTTGTTTGGATATAAATGGAGATGTAGTCTCTCTCTGTCTCTCTCTCTCTCTCACATAAAACCAGGATCATACTGTGTCTAGTTTGAGGAGGGTTTTTTTTTTTTTTTGAGATGGGGGTCTCACTTTGTCACCCAGGCTGGAGTCCAGTGGTACTATCATGCTTCACTGCAGCCCTGACCTCCCAGGCTCAAGCCATCCTCCAACCTCAGCCTCCCGAGTAGCTGCGACTACAGGCATGCACTACAATGCTGGGCTAATTTTTGATTTTTAGTAGAGATGGGGGTCTCACCTTGTTGCCCAGGCTGGTGTGGAATTCCTGAGTTCAAGCAATCCTCCTTCCTTGGCCTCCCAAACTACTGGGACTACAGGCATGAGCTGCCGCACCCAGCCTTAAATTTTTTTTTTTTTTTTTTTTTTGAGACACAGTCTCATTCTGTTGCCCAGGCTGGAGTGCAGTGGAGCGATCTCAGCTTACTGCAGCCTCTGCCTCCCAGGTTCAAGTGACTCTCCTGCCTCAGCCTCCTGAGTGGCTGGGATTACAGGCATATACCACCACGACAAGCTAATTTTTTGTATTTTTAGTAGAGATAGGGTTTCACCATGTTGGCCAGGCTGGTCTCTAACTCCTGACCTCAAGTGATCCACCCACCTCAGCCTCCCAAAGTGCTGGGATCACATGCATGAGCCACTGCACCTGGCAAAATTTTTAAATAATAAAAAAACACCTAGAATAAAAAGATAAAAATCATCTTTCACACTCTGCTTGGCTCTCCCTAAAACTCCCTGGAAGTAACCACTACTGCCCAGTGGCTGGGTGTCCCTCCAGACTGTTCTCTATGTGTAAATAATCATATAATTTTGTATTCCAGTTTTTTCCTTACAACATTATATCACTAACGTTTTTCTATTAATTACGTATTATATAAAAATATATTTAATGACTGTGTATTTTATCACATATTTAAGGCAGCAATGTTAAACACTCAGACTCTAGAGGAGCAACTGTCCAATAGAAATATGATGGGAAGGCCGGGAGCAGTGGCTCACGTCTGTAATCCCAGCACTTTGGGAGGCTGAGATGTGCAGATCACTTGAGGTCAGGAGTTCGAGACCAGCCTGGTCAATATGGCAAAATTCCATATCTACTAGAAATACAAAAACTAGCTGGGCGTGGTGGCATGCACCTGTAATCCCAGCTACTCAGGAAGCTGAGGCAGGATTCCTTGAACCCAGGAGGTGGATGTTGCTATGAGTCAAGATCATGCCATTGCACTCTAACCTGGGCGACAGAGTCAGACTGTGTCTCAGCAAAAAGAAATATGATGAGAAACACAAATGTGAGCCACATATGTCATTTTGAATTTTCTAGCAGCTACATTTAAAATGTAAAAAGAAATTGGTGAAATTTATTTAGTAACCTTTAATTATACATTAATTTATTGAGTTTTAAATATATACTTTATTTAACCCCAAAATAGCAAAATCATTTTAGCATGCAATCATAAAAAATGAGATATCTTTTATCTCATTTAAAAATGTCAAATGAGATAATTTACACTTCTTTTTTATACTATAGGTTGAGCATCCCTTATAAGAAATGCTTGGGGCTGGGCACGGTGGCTCACACCTGTAATATCAGCACTTTAGGAGGCCAAGGCAGGTGGATCACCTGAGGTCAGGAGTTCAAGACCAGCCTGGCCAACATGGTGAAACCCCATCTCGACTAAAAATACAAAAATTAATCAGGTGTGGTGGCAGGCACCTGTAATCCCAGCTACTCTGGAGGCTGAGGCAGGAGAATTGCTTGAACTCATCAGGCAGAAGTTGCAGTGAGCCAAGATCATGCCATTGCCCTCCAGCCTGGGTGACAAGAGTGAAAATCCATCTCAAAAAAAAAAAAAAAAGCTTGGATCAGAAGTATTTAGGATTTTACATTTATTTGAATTATGAAATATTTGCATTGTACTTACCAGCTGAGCATCTCAAACCCCAAAAATCTAAAACCTGAAATACTCTGAAATTCAAAACATTTTTAGCACCAACATACAACTCAAAGGAAATGCTTACTGAAATATTGCAGACTCCGAATTTTCAGATTTGGGATGCTCAACCTGTATGTCTTCAAAAATCTGGTATTACACTGCATCTCAATCTGGACTAGCCATATTTCCGGTGCTCAATAGCAACATGTGGCTAGTGGCTACCACATTGAATGGCACAGCTCTAGAGCCAGATTGCCAGGGTATAAATCCCAGATCTACCACTTACAAGCTATATGACCTTGAGCACGTTTCTTAATTATCTTGTGCCTCAGTTTCATGTGAAAACTTGAGGTAATATTACCTGCCTCGCAGGGTTGTGATGATTATATGAATTAATACACATTACATACTCAGAACTGAGTACCGAACACATTATAAAAACTCAAGCAACATTAGCTATTATCACTTATCCATTCCCGTCTCATCAGACACTAAGATTATTTCCAATGCTTCACAGAATAAATACTGCACTGACGAAAAGCCTTGAACAAAGAGGGACAACAGAGCAGACAGGGCTGGATTCTGTCATGGAATGGGAAAGAGATTTCACCCTGGGCTTCCCTTCATTCCCAGACTCTAGTTGCTCATTGAGTTCATGATAAGATTCAGCACTAAAATTTCTACTTCTATATTTCAACAGATAGTGCCAATCTTGGCAGCATTGAGGGACAGAGTTCACACTGAAGAGAGAGGACATTCCCCCAGCACTTTGTGCTAATTGGTATTAAAAAATTCATGAATCAAGTGAGCCAAAAGCTTAAAGAAGGAGAAAAAGGATCCAGAGGGCCTGCTAACATTTTCTCCATGGCATAACCAACAGCAACAGTCTTCTTTAAAAGCTTTCAGAAAGCTGGAAAGTTTACATGGAAAAGTGGCACACAGGTATAAAATAGAGCCAGAAAAGCAACTCTTCCCAACACATAAGTTTGTAATGTAAGTTTCCTTAACAAAGCAACACTTTCTGTTTGCAGGCCTAACCCAAACCTGGATTGCATCATCAGGAACAAACTCAGCTGCTCAGGATGCACAGCCCAGTGAGTCCTGCACCGCCCATGCACACAGGTGGTGGAGAGAACCGCACTGCCTTCACACACCTGAAGTACTTGCCACTCAGGGGCTCCAGGCCCTCAGCCAGGGCACAATGCAGGCTGGTCTGCGCCCCCTCCCGTGCTGTCTTGACAAAGGGGGAGAAGAGCCGCCAGAGCAGGCAGAGCAGGGAGGAGTGCCGGACCAGCTCCGAGCGGACAACACCTGGGTGCACTGCGTAGGTGGTGACCCCGGTGCCTAGGACAAAGAGGGCACAATTAGATCAGGGACACACTCTGAGCCCAGGAAAACAGCTTATCTCCTCAGCAAAATACACAAGTGAGAAAGAGGGACTCAGGAAACATAACCCCAGGATTCAGCAGGTACCACTCCTGGCCAGGCGGAGTTTGAACAGGAATGAATTGATCCCTTTCAGAAAGATCTATGGCCTTCTCAGTCTTCTGTGTTCCAAAAGGAGTGCCTGGTTCAAGGTCTTTCTATTTCAATGTCATTTTTATACTGTGGCTTTAGTACTACTAATAAACATGACAACATGTAGTGAGTAGTATCAATTATTGACAGTGGTATCTTTATCATTTCTACAGGAGGAGTTTAGGGGTAGCAGTCTGATTGGAAGGTGGTGGGTAGGACTTTATTTTGAGCTGCATTTGCCTGGCAAGCACATTTTATGAGGTATAGATTGAGGGATGGTGATGCAGATTATGGGGGTTAACACCCCCCACAAGATATCCCTGGTGCCATCACTATTTTTCAGTACCAATTATGTACCAGGGCTATACAACATGCTTTAAATGTATTATTTCATTTAATTCTTAAAGAGGCTTGTGAAATAGAATATTTCACAATATTATGATGCCCATTTACAGCAAAGAAAACTAAGTCACAGAAAGTTTAAGTAAATTGCCTAAGGTTATACTTGTCAGAGTGCAGGGCCAAGATCTGAACCCTGATGTAAAGTTAAAAACATGGAATGAACTATCTGCATTTGAATACTGACTCAGCTAGGAATCTTCCTTGGGCAAATTTCCTAATCTGTCAGTGCCTGTCTTTTCATATTTAGTGTGGGGGAAAATAATAGCACCCACTTCACAGGAAAGTTGCAAGTATTAAGTTACGATGTGTACTGCATGGCACACATAAACCTCTCAATTATTATTGTAATTGTTATTGTTTATTTTTATGATTACTGTCTTCTTGTTCTATAGGCATTCTGGAAGTAAAGACCATTGTTCCCAAACTCTGGTTTATTCAGTGTAACAAATGGTCCCCTATCCGCAGATGTCAGAGCCAGCAGCTCACCCAGTGCTCCAGGGGGGCACAGAATCATTAAGGAATAAGAACCGGCCTGACCGATTTTACAGCTGAGAAGATGAAGTCAGGGGAGGTTAAAGGGGCACATCCACATCCACATCCACATGGGGCTATAGCATGTGGTAGAGCAAGAGCTTGGACCCAGGGGTCTGAAATCTGGCGCTAACTCCCTGAGTCCAGGCAGTGGCAGCTCTGTAGCTCAGATCACCATGTGGACCTCAGCAAATGGCACCCAGAAGGAAGCACCCTAGGTTTAAAGCCGAGCACCCACATTTCAGTTCTGACGCCCTCACCTGCCATATACTCTTTAGTTGGCCATTTCCTTGGACCTCAGTTCTGCTCTATAAACCTGTTACAAAAGGCCTCTGCCACCACATCACCTGAGGTCAGGAGTTTGAGACCAACCTGGACAACATGGTGAAAGCTCGTCTCTACTAAAAATACAAAATTAGCCAGGTGTGGTATTGCGTGCCTGTAATCCCAGCTTACTCAAGAGGATGATGCAGGAGAATCACTCAAACCCAGCAGGCAGAGGTCGCAGTGAGCCAAGATCGCACTACTGCACTCCAGCCTGGGAAATAAGAGCGAAACTCAAGTCTCAAAACAAAAAAAACAAAACAAACAAAAAGCCTCTGCCTGTTGCAAAAAGCTATTGTGAAAATCAAATGAGGTAAGAGATAAGATACGACATAAATATAAGGTAATTTTATGAGATTCTTAACCCCTATTTGATTTTAAGCTCCCTGGGGGCAAGGACTCTGTTTTTACTTCATTCGTAACCTCATTCTCCTTAGTGCACAGAGCTATTACTGACAAGTGCATGTTTGACAGCCTGACTTCCCGAGTTTTTGTGGACCTCTAATCTGGTCTGAGGACCGTTTTTGCTATTTTAATCCTGATCCTTTCTCCAGACTTACCTTGGAGCCTCTTCGCCAGCTCACGAGTAAAAAGTATATTGGCCAGCTTGCTGTGGCAATAGGCAAAACCCCTGCTGTAGCGCTTCTCGCTCTGGAGGTCGTGGAAGCGAATCTTGCCAATGTGGTGAACCACTGAGGACACGTTAACCACCCGTGCAGGGGCAGACACCTTTAGCCGCTCCAGGAGCAGGTAGGTGAGGAGGAAGTGGCCTGTGAGGAGAGCCAATTGAAGGTGGAATGGCAGCTCAGGCTCAGCATGTGGGAGCCGAGAGGACTTCAGTGTTAGCTCACTATATTCTGGATGTGAACCAATTTTGATGCCATGAGTAATTCTAATGGTCAGTTTGGTCTGAGTTTGTGGATTCCTCAAAGCAAGAGCCAGAGCTGGACTACAAGTAAGGCAATCATACTTAATCTATATTACTTTGTACCTCTGCCCTTGACCCACCTGCTGGCTTCCTACTCCCACTCTGTCCATGATCGCATAACTAGGGACCCAGGTACACTTGTGTATAGACAGAAGCATAGAATAGTCAGGGAAGGTAACATCTGCTTAGGATCAGAAGACATGTTCCATGCTCTCCTCCCTAAAGTCTTCGCCTTGAACGCTGAACCCCAGCCTGCCTTGTACCTCAAGTTCTCAAGGATTGCCTACCTCCATGGACCAACCTATGGCTTGGTTGGCCCTCATGTAGATGTGACCCCTCCAGCCAAGCCCAGATTCCTGCATACCCACACGCCTGGCCCTGCCTGGCAAGTCTTGTACTGCCACTGCCCCATCTAAGAATGACATTCTTCTCCCTGGTATTTCCTGAAATTTGGGGCTTCTTAATGGTATGAGTAGGAGGATCTCACTTTTTTAGACTGAGCAGGAGAGGTACAGTGAACAACAAGCCAATGGGTCCAGTCTATTGGAATTCCTAGGCTCTATGAAGGCCCCTGGACATTCTCCACATCTACACAGGGTCATCTTCCTAAAGAAAAGATAGTGGGTGTACCTCATTTTTTAGTCACCCAAAGATACTTACCCAGGTGGTTGACTCCCAGGTGGGTTTCAAAGCCATCAGCTGTCTTGGAATATGGACACATCATTACTCCCGCATTGTTGATCAGGATATGGAGCTGCTTTTCCTCTATAGGGCACAACCAAGGAGATCCTGTGGTTAGCAAGGAGTCCCCTGGCTGCCTGTCACAGACCTGCATAATTGCCCCTTCCCTTTGTTCATTAGTTGTCTTTGTTGGGGTAAGATTTAGACAGGAGTCACTTGCTCTGCCCCTTCCTTTTAAAACAAGGTATTGCCTCGGCAGTCAATAACTATCCTTCATTTGGATCCATCTCAGTGACATCCAATAAGCACTGTCACTGGGTTTCTAATGAGTAATTTTAGTTACTCATATCTTCCTGGACATTGTTCATTCATTTATTCAGCAAATGTGTACTAACTACCGACTCTGGACCAGGTGCACTCTGCTGGGCACTAGGAATCCAGTGGTAACACAAGCCAGACATGGTCCCAGGATGTCCCTCACGGATTTCATAGTCCTTGGTAGAAGCTGGTCGTTTTCCAAGATCCAGAAGAACTTGCCAGCAGCACAACTTCATCTCATGCCTATGGCCACAGAAGGTTGATTCTCAGGATGAAAGAAGAGAGTGGCATTGTGGCCACACCTTTATGCCAAGGTGCAAGCCCAGACAGGGAACTGACACCTCCAACATTCCCACTGCTGAGGCAAAAAGACGATAAGGATCCTGCCCAGTCTGTCTACCCACCATCCTCTTGCCAATTCCCTGTCCTGCTGGTTCATGTGGCAGAACCTGTCTAGTGGCGTGGATCATGCTTCTGATGTAAAGACCATAGATGGTCCAGGATGGAGCAGCCACTCCCATACCTGATTTCCTGCTTCTCTAGTTACTCATCAGGACCTCACCTGCCAGAAAGGCCTCAGCAAAGGCTCGGATAGATTTGGTGTCCGATAGGTCCAATTTCCGCACCAGCACCTGGGAGTTCTTTGTATCCACTCGGATTTCACTGGCAGCAGACTCCCCCTTCAGTACATCTCTGCAGGCAATATAGACTCGGGCTCCTGGGTCCAAGACAAAAAGAGAGCAGTATGTTCATATCCTAGGCTATAAAAGAGGTACAGTAAGTGAGCTTGGGACTGATGGACAAAGCATTCATTCTCCCAGCCCTCCCTCAATGGTAGAGTGGCCGTATTGCCACTTTGGGCTTTTCACAGTAGTTTAGTCTTCTTGCTGTCAGTTTAATCCCAGGCTGGGAATCTGGTTCCCAGGTTTTACATTGTGATATTTAATGTCGCTTAGTATCTCCTTTTAGAATAACTGACTTGGCTATACACAGACATCATTATTTTCCTTATTTTATTTAATAGAGAAGGAGTAGGGAAGAAGCAGTTTATTGAAGGCCACAGTGTAAGTTGGTGTCACAGTTGGACTTGAATCCCAGGTTTCTTGAATTTCTAGTCAGAGCCCCCAAGCCTAGGAGGAAACATAAAGAAATATGGACAGAGGCCCCAGTGGAAAGAAGGGTGGGAGGCATGGCCCTTTGGAGACTAAAGGGGAAACACTTACCTCGGCTAGCGAGCTCTCTAGCCGTCTCCTTGCCAATGCCTGTGTTGGCACCAGTGATCACCACTACCTTCCCAGGAAGCTGCGCATTTGTTCTACACACTCCACCAGCAAAGAACTTCCTATCGGCAAGGGAAACAAGAGCGTCACATACCATCCTTCACTAGCTCACACTAAGATACGTTAAAAAATAAATAATAAATAAATAAATAAATAAGCTATCCAGTCTCAAAGAAGGATATCTTTAAGTTGCAGTCAGGAGACTCATAAAAGCTAATTTTCATGGCACAACATTTTTTCATGGGGCAAGGTAGTCGCCTGTTCATCAGTGCAGGTGGGAAGGTCACTTGCCCAGAAGCCACAAATAATCATATTAGCAAACAGAGTAAACTCTCGAGTCAGGGCCAATGAAGACTTTCCCTGTTAGATAATAAATACATCTAGCTCTTATCTCTAGAGGTTCCAGAGGAAAGCTTTCCCCTCTAACTTACATTTAAAACATATGCATGATAAACATTAGCGGAGTCAATATTCAGTAACTGTCATCATGAGTAACTGATGAACAGCACTCTGTGGGGGGTGACACACAGGTACTGCTCTTAGCACTCTGGGGAATGGCATACATGGGTGCTGATCTTAGGCTGCCTCTCCAGTTTTAGGGAGTGGGGCATTTCCGAGGCTTTCAGCCATTGTGTTAGAGATTTCATTCTGGCCAATGGCAAACAGAAATAAAATCTCCTTTTTTCAGACCTCTGGGCAGAGAGCACTCTTTTACATGAAATTGACTTCACAGGTCCCAAAACAGAATACAGAGGAGCAGAACTAACATTTCCTGCACAACATCTGACTGCCAATTACTAGGCTAGGCACTTTCCATATGTAATTTATTTTAATCCTCTCAACTTCTCCAGTATTGTTTCCACATTACAGTAGAGAAAACTGAGGCTCAGGGAGGTTCATGTCACATAGTGGTGGCAGAAGTGGGACTTGAACCCAGATCTCTATGGAGAACCTAGAATAACACTGTCCTTGGTAGGTACATTTAAACTCCTTTATCATCAGAAATTTTTTAGGCTGAGCCCAGTGGCTCATGCCTATAATCCCAACATCCTGGGAGGCCAACGTGGGGGAGGGTTGCTTGAGCCCAGGAGTTTGAGAGCAGCCTGGGCAACGTAGTGAGACCCTCATCTCCACAAAAAATTTAAAAAGTAGCTGGGTGTAGTGGCACATGCCTATATTCCCAGCTACTCAGGAGGCTGAGGCAGGAGGATTGCTTGAGCCCAAGAGTTCAAGGCTGCAGTGAGCTATGATCACACCAATGCACTCCACCCTGGGGTGACAGAGCAAAAACAAAAAAGGAGAAATTTAAAAATTCTCCACTTAGAACGCACATTTATTTGACACCTCTAGAAATCCCACAGCAAAAGAGTCATCCCAAAACATTAATTGAAGGTAGTCTCAAAGCGAAGAGAGTTTGTTTCTTTCCCAAACTACCTGGTACTTAATAGCATGACAAGCCAGCAGGGCCACCTTGAATAGGGACAGAGTCTCTGAATTCTTCAGAGACACCCAAAGGAATAAAATGAAAAAGCAAGGACTCCCACCTAAGGTGTCTGTTGAGCTACTTGACAGAGTCATCCACGCAGCCTTCCGCTGGCAAGTAGAACTCTCCCCAGAGCTCAGGTGGGGCCAGAACTCAGCCCCACCTCTACCCAGCTGCAGATGCTTCCTTCTGGTTTTCCACCATGGTATCCACAGCACCCCCTTCCTTCCTGCTTTTCCTGCCCTGACTTTCTCTCCGTCAGCCTCTTTCCCTTTCTCTTCTTTCAGCAGCTGAGAACCGGCTTCCAGTGCAGGTCTTTGTAAACGATTATTTGAGTTGCTGAATTAAGACAAACCTGATGGATGGAGCTACCACATACAGGAACGAGAAGAAAGAGGTGAGCAGTCCCAAGGTGACCAGCATCTTTCCAACTTCTGTAGCTGCTGTTGCTTTTGCTGCTGCTCCAGCTTCAACCCCAGCTCTGGCTCAGGCTCCTGATCTGGCTCCAGCTCTTGGCCGCTTCTGCTGCTTCTCTGCTCCTCTCCGACCTGAGTGCTCAGCAGCAGCCTGACTCTGAGCAGAGCCCAGAATCCTATTTCAATCCGAGAGCTGTCAGAGCGCAGCCTGCTGGGAGATGTAGTCCTGGCGGGGAGGGGACGGAGGCAAGGTTAGAAGCTTACTTAGGTTTACTGGCAAAGAGAATGTGGGGAAACTAAAGAAAGTACCCCCTAAATCCCCCATCCTCAATTGTTTCTCTTCTCTAGGAAATGTGCTCTCCCAACCACCCCTACTGTAAGATGGGATATATAGAATATTTCTAACTTTAGCCACAAACCCCATGATGCTTAAAATACGAGTGGATTAAAATAGGACAGGAAGGAAACTCCCAGAAGAATGGCGAGAGAAGTCAGAAGAGTGATTAACCTTAGGGAGGAGGGGGCAGTGACTGGGAGGGAGATGACTGGAACCCCTGGAGGGTTGAGAGTGTTCTGTTACTTCATCCGGGTGATAGTACACAGGTGTGCTCACTTTGTGAAAATCTGCTGAGTCGTATGCTTTTGACTTGTGCAGTTTTCTGCATTTTATAGTATACTTCAATGAAGTTAACACACGCACATGCGTATTACAAGGGAAGGGTATTGTGTTTAAGTGCGTGGACTCTAGCACTGAATCTATTTAAAAGCTCCATGGCCCTGGGCAAGTTACTAAACCTCTCTGTTAACTCAGTTTTCTCACTTCTACAATGGGCATGATTATATATATAGTTTACATATATATAGTTTATATATATATATAGTTTACATATATATAAAACCATATATGAGATATATATATATATATATATATATATATCTCCCCACTTGTTTTAAGTGTTCAATTATTACATTGGTGGAAAATGAAACTAGCATATGCTGAACAATGTATAATAGTCAGCAGTTATGGTTAGCTGTTCTGATTCCTATCTCCCTTGCTTTACTCAAGGCCATGGTGTAGAAAAGGGAGAGATGATGAACGTGGGTGATGTTTCAGTTGAATGCTATTGAAGGTGAGGGGAAATACAAGAAAATGCTGGTAGAGAGCTCAAGGTAGGGGGATCACTTGAGGCCAGGAGTTCAAGACCCAGCTTAGGCAACATGGTGAGACCCTGTCTCTACAAAAAATTAGCTGGGCGTGGTGGTGCTTGCCTGTAATCCTAGCTACTTGGAAGAGTGAGTAAGGAGGATCACTTGAGCTCAGAGGTCAAGGTCGAAGGGAGCTAGGATCGTGCCTCTGGATGTGTGTGAGATGGGAGGAGGATAAATGGGATTCATTGCCCTTCCTCGCTCTGTGTTCCTCTCTTGGACAGAATAGGCAAAGAGCCAGGACAGGACCCCAGGAATAATTTCCCAGTTCTTTCCCTTCCTGTGAAGCCAGAGGAGCCTTCAGGAATACCCATGCATGAAAGAAGACTTCTGTGGCAGGCAGGTGTTCATGTCCTTATTCATCAATTCATCCTCAACACACACTTACTGAGGGTTTCTCTGCACCAGGAATTGTGCAACATACTAGGAAGACACAGTTTCTGCCCCTGGGGAAACCCATGCACCTGACCAACAGAACAAGGAGTGATCAGATCATTCCCAGCAGACACTTCTGGACTCAAATCTAAAATCCTTGCATTTATGAAGATGATACTCACCTTATCTTTAGCTTGTCCAGGAAGCAAAGAGTCCTTAAGAACAGCATGCAGTCCTCTGGAGAGAAGATATTAGAAGCACCATAAGGCATCTAGAATTACGAAAATACACAAACACTTTGCTAAAATAAAATGTTAAATATTATAATCTAAAGACCACCATCAGATCATTGATAAGTTGTACCAAAATGTTAAACCATACTATTAAGTCCAGGTACGTGAATAGACAGACACATCAATAGAACAGAATGGAAAGGCAAGAAATAGACCCAAATACACATGGGGATTTAGTAGCACCTAGGTATCCAGTTGGGAAAAAGCAAACTTGATCCTTCCAAAATTCTAATAGCTCAAATATATAAATATGAAAAACAAAACCACTGAAGTATTAAGAAGAACCACTGGACACATTTTTAGGGTGGTAAGACCTTTCTAGTAAGACAGGAAATCAAAAACTAAAATTTAAAAAATGAGCATGACAGAAACCATCATATACAAGGCAAGATAAATGAGAAACTGGGGGTAAATATTGACAACAGGCTTTGAAGACAAGAGACTAACTGGTTTAGTAGATAAAGAACGCCTACAACTCAATAAGAAAAGGAATAACAACCCAATTGAAAGAGCAGTTTACAAAAAAGGAAATACAAGTGTCTCTTCACCCTTGCTCATATGAGAGATGCAAATTAAAATTACACTAGGAGCCACTTTTTACTTTTCAGATTGCCAAAGGTCAAAAAGATTGTAGTATGATCTACTGGCAAGCATGTGAAGAAATAATGCGGATGCATTGCTCGTGGGAGAGTCCACTGTTACAGTCTCCACAGAGAGAAGTATTGTAATGTCTAGTAAAGCTGTGCATGCACTCATTCACCTAAACATTCTACTTCCATGCATTTATAAGGTTACCATTATAGCATTGTATATAATAGCAAAAGTTTGGAAACCTCCTAAATGTCCATCAATAGTAAAGCCACATAATAGTATACAGCTGTATAAAAAGAATAAATAATTAAGAAACAGAATAAATAAATAATTTACATAAATAAACATTACATTTTGGTTGGGCACTGTGGCTTACATCTGTAATTCCTGCACTTTGGGAGACTGAGGCAGGAGGATCATGTGAGACCAGAAGTTCAAGACCAGCCTGGGCAACATAGTGAGATCCCCATCTCTACAAAAAAGAAAACTGAAAATTAGCTGGCCTGGTGGCACACACTGTGGTCCCAGCTACTTGGGAGGCTGAGGCAGAAGGATCACTTGAGCCCAGAAGGTTGAGGCTGCAGTGAGCCATGATCATGCCACTACACTCCAGCCTGGGCAACAGAGCAAGACCCTGTCTCTAAAAAAAAAAAGAAAAGAAAAAACAAATAATGTTTTCAGCAAAAAGACCCTGGTAACTTACAGGACACATTTCACAGGCTTCCAAATGAACTGCTTGGAAAAGGTCTTAAGACTGATGGCTTACATCCTGTCTCTGAGTAAAGAATTTTATTGTGAGTCACTCAAATTCTATCACGAGTTCCTCAAACTATGTATTGATTAATTATCAGGTTACTGATTAATACTGACATTGAAAAGGACACTGTTTTGTGTCCTTTTCAAAAGGACTAAATCATAAAGCTCTGCTGATTTGCTTTTACTGATTGTCTTGTGCATAAAACATTTTAGCCTGTATGCTGTCATCCATAGGCAATGATTGTAACCTCTATATTGTACCCTCCAATGGAAAAGGATAACTCCGATATGAGGAGTCCCCCTTCCTTCTCCTAAACGGTCTTATAAAAGCATTTCAACTTGTAAAAGATGTTGGAACATGCCCAACTTTGTTGGTTCATCTCACTGGATAGATTCTCACATTTGGCTTCCAATAAACTTTTATCAATTTATCTCTGCCCCAATGGCCTTAATTTCTCTCAAAAACCATATCACTTTGCAACAACTGACATGTTTATCTTTGTTAAATTAATTACTGCAATATCACAAATAAAGCTATTTCTCAAACTGGTATTGAGACATTCTTAAACACACTTTGGCACATAAGCAAAGCCATAATCATCACCCACTTCATTGTAATCAACATCAAAAAAGCCAGGGACCAATAGGATACCTGCTCTTCAGGGATTTTCAACCTGAGACAGATATAGATATAAGTCACAGAGAGAAAGAGATGAAAACACCAGAGGAACCAGTGCAGGAATGGGCCTGAAATTCAGTGATGACAAAGCACTTATCACTTACAACACCTTTGAGAAGGATCCTCTTCTAGTCTCACCATGAGTGAATCACAGGTCAAGTTCCCAGATCAGCCATCCTCCCAGGGCTGACACTGAGGCAGGGATGTGTGGAGATCACATGCTATGAAGCAGAGCTGGGAAGCTGCTTGCTGATTTGACCTTTGGTCATAAATCATCTAGCAGCTCATACTGTACTGGTCTCCTGGTTATCCCTGTCATGGATACCCTGCTAAGAAAGGAGCCTTTTACAAACTAGAGCAAGAGGGCAAACGAAAAGCCTCTCTTTCTCTTCCTCCCTTCCTCCTTCTTCTCTTCCCGATTTTTCAAATCACATATTTTGGAAGCCAGATGAGACAGGTGGAAGATGACAGATTCCATCTTTCTACTGCAACCCCTGCCCGACTTCCCTAAGGAGTTTGTACAGCACCACAGTTATTTCCATTTCCAGCCATGAGGAACTTGCTGCCTCTTCCCATGCCCTGACCCCAAACAGCAAACCAAAATGGAAGCACTTTTTTCTGTATTTTTTTTTAACCAATAATAATGGCTTATTGTTCCTTTTTCTTGATTTTATTTTATTTTATTTTATTTTTTGAGACGGTGTCTCGCTCTGTCGCCCAGGCTGGAGTGCAGTGGCCAGATCTCAGCTCACTGCAAGCTCCGCCTCCTGGGTTTACGCCATTCTCCTGCCTCAGCCTCCCGAGTAGCTGAGACTACAAGCGCCCGCCACCTCGCCTGGCTAGTTTTTTGTATTTTTTAGTAGAGACTGGGTTTCACCATGTTAGCCAGGATGGTCTCGATCTCCTGACCTCGTGATCCGCCCGTCTCGGCCTCCCAAAGTGCTGGGATTTCAGGCTTGAGCCACCGTGCCCGGCCCTTTTTCTTGATTTAAACACACTGTCTTTCTCAAAGAAAAATAATTTTTGCAGCTAGTATGTAACTTCCATTGATTTTTCCCCCTATGGATCAGCAACCCTTATTCTTAACTCACAGCAGGCACTATTGACATTAAAAAATTATATATAGAGAGACACGTTCTCACTATGATGCCCATGCTGGTCTTGAACTCCTGGGCTCATGTGATCCTTCCACCTTGGTCTCTCAAAGTGCTGGGATTACAGGCATGAACCACCATGCCCAGTCTACTGATTCTGAGCCTGATAATTCTTTCCCATAAGTGGCTGTTCTGTGTAAAGGAGGATGTTTAGCAGCATCCCTGGCCTCTACCCACTAAGATGCCTGGAGCACTACTATCCCCTTGTGACAATCAAAAATGTCTCCAGGCATTGCCAACTGTCCACTATGGGGCAAAATCACCCCCGTTTGGGAACCACTGCCCTCCAGAATGTAAGCCTACAGGATAACCCTGTTGTATGTAGTATTGAAAAGGATTAAAGCACAATAACGTTTTACTTAGTATCCCATGCCTTTGACTCAGCTGTAGCCAAGCTAACCTGCTTACTGTCCACAGCAAGTTATTAATATCCTCTCAGGGCCTGGCCATCTACTAATCCTTTTGTCCTTCGAAACTTTACCTTCTCCCAGCTTAATTCTGTTTACCTCTAATCACTCCATTAGTCTACAATGCCTGCGATCTGTGTCCACATGTACTTCAAAAACACACCTCCACTGAGTGGCTTTCTGAGGCAATGGAAATGTTCTATCTCTCAACAGGAGTTTGGGTTACATGAATCTATGCCTTTGTCAAAATAGCAAATATATACCGAAGACTTGTGCATCTCACTGTACATAAATTTTACACCCAAAGGAAAAAAAGCTAAATATATATTGAACTCTAGTTAATGAATAATATATATACATGCTGAATTTTTTAAAGGGGAAGGGTACTGATGTCTGTAATTTACTTTGAAGTACAGTAATAAAATGGATTGATAGAAGGAAGTAAAGCAGGTGTTTCACTATATTTGTTTTATATATGTGATAAAACTGGTATAGTAAAATGTTAATATAGAATCTAGATAATGGATATATGGATGTTTATTGTAAAATTCTTTTTTTTTTTTTTTTTTGAGATGGAGTCTCACTCTGTCACTAAGGCTGAGAGTGCAGTGGTGTGATATCGGCTCGCTGCAAACTCCACCTCCCGGGCTCAAGCAATTCTCCTGCCTCAGCCTCCTGAATAGCTGAACCCACAGGTGCCCACCACCGCACCTGGCTAATTTTTGTATTTTCAGTAGAGATGGGGTTTCACTATGTTAACCAGGCTGGTCTCGAATTCCTGGCCTCAAGTGATACGCTGGCCTTGGCCTCCCAAAGTGCTGAGATTACAAGTGTGACCCAACACGCTCAGCCTGTAAAATTATTGAAACTATTATACATGTTTGAAAATGTTCAGATTAAAATGTAATGGAAGTACACATACAGACACACACACAAACACGTGTGTGCACACGCTTTCTGTCATGGAAAATCAAGAAGCATAACATTTCAAAATGAAAATTTGTTATAAATTGCCATATTCACTTTTTTAAAAACTTTCTGACATAAATGGAATTTGTTTTCAGGTGAAGAAATCTTTTATTGTGTTTAAGGTCCAACTTAAATGTCTCCTCTCTGCAGCTTTCACCCATCCTAATCAATCATCCACTTCTCTTGCTCCCATACACAGTATTTGCCTCTTCTGTACGGCAGTCACAACAGTTTGACTTATAACTTAGTTAGGCAACTTCTTTTTTCCTTTTTTTTTTTTTTTTTGTGAGACGGAGTCTCACTCTGTTGCCCAGGCTAGAGTGCTGTGGCGTGATCTCGGCTCACTGTAAATAAGCTCTGCCTCCCGGGTTCACGCCATTCTCCTGCCTCAGTCTCCAGAGTAGCTGGGACTACAGGCACCCGCCAACACACCCGGCTAATTTTTTTTGTATTTTTAGTAGAGACGAGGTTTCACCATGTTAGCCAGGATGGTCTCGATCTCCTGACCTCGTGATCTGCCTGCCTGGCCTCCCTAAGTGCTGGGATTACGGGCGTGAGCCGTTGCACCTGGCCTCTAGGCAACTTCTTATCTCACCAGCTCAGGGACAGAAATAAGGTCTACATTTGTGTTCCCCCAGCACATGGAACCAAGGTTTGCATGAAGCAGATATGCAATAAATAGTGGTGAATATGGTTGAGTTTACAGTAATCTCTCCCTGGTTATGACGTTCTAAGATATCCTAATTTAATTATTTGTAACTTTGTGAATATTGCAAAATTTGGATTCCAATAGAAGTGAATGGTGAGTCACTCCTTCAGAAGATACTTAGGAAAAGAACAAACTTGGCCTTGGGAACTGAAATAAAGTAGAAATGAAGCTAAGGGACTTTTGCAATTAAATGTTGGGAAATTTTTTTAAATAAAAGAGGGCCGATAAGTCTAGGCCTTACACCTGCACTGTAGTGAGGTGCTCAGGATGGCAGAAGCAAAGCTGTGCAAAGCTTCTGCCAACTCAAGGGCTTACAGCAGTCAGTGAAGTCATAGGCATCCAACATCAGGACTAGGACAGATAAAGAAAACAAAGCCTCTTAGACAAAATGTTTTACTAGTTTGTGTTTGGAGTAAACCAAATAATATAGAGAATCATTTAAAGAATACTCACCATGACTTACTGCCCAGCTTATGAAATAAAACATCATCAGAAGTAGATCTGGATATTGTAGGGCCTGAAGTCTATCCGATTTAGGGGGCTCTTTTGTTTTTTTGTTTTTACAGCTATTATGCTGTGAATTCATAGGGAATAGGTCCCAGCAACTTAGGCTTCTTTCCATTGGTTCTCACAAAGTGAGCTTCACAAAGTAGAGAAGGCTGGCACTTCAGGTACTTTTCTCTTTTGCTTCCTTCTTTTTCTGATCCTTTTCCTTTACATGTTTTGTGATACCCTACTTTGTTCTGACCTGAATTGACTCTCCCTTAACTAAGAGAGCCAGACAGACTGCATCTTGGCTCCTTCACTCGCAGCCCCTTGCCCACCCTCCTTCCTCTAGGACTTAATTTGTGCAAGCTGACTCCCAGCACATCCAAGAATGCAATTAACTGATCAGATACTGTGGCAAGCTATATCCGCAGTTCCCAGGAATTCGCCTGGTTGATAGTACCCTAAGCCCCTGCATTTGTGTCCAGTTGATAGCACCCAAAGCCCCGCGTCTATCACCCTGTGATAGATTTAAAGCCACTGCACCTGGAACTGTTTGCTTACCTGTAACCATTTATCCTTTTAACTTTTTGCCTACTTTACTTCTGTAAGATTGTTTTAACTAGACTCCCCCCCTCCCCTTTCTAAACCAAAGTATAAAAGAAAATCTAGCCCTTTCTTCAGGGCCGAGAGAATTTTGAGCACTAGCCGTCTCTCCGTCGCCAGCTAATAAAGGACTTCTGAATTCGTCTCAGAGTGTGACGTTTCTTTATAACTCGCTTGGTTACAACAGTTTCAGGAAGCTATCTTGGCTCTTAGACTGCTTAATACGCTCAATAAAATACTAATTCTCTCCGCAAGAATCTTGCCTTTAACTTGTTTGTGTCCAACAATGCCAAGAGCATGCTGGGGAGCACTGTTGATAGGCTCTCCAGTTTTGCCATGGTGACATGTGTGGGGCATTCAGTGAATGCCTTGAGTTGGCAGAAGCTTTGGCTCTTAGACTGCTTAATACGCTCAATAAAATACTAATTCTCTCCGCAAGAATCTTGCCTTTAACTTGTTTGTGTCCAACAATGCCAACAGCATGCTGGGGAGCACTGTTGATAGGCTCTCCAGTTTTGCCATGGTGACATGTGTGGGGCATTCAGTGAATGCCTTGAGTTGGCAGAAGCTTTGCACAGCTTTGCCCCTGCCATCCTGACCACCTCACCACAGTGCAGGGGTAAGGCCTGGGCTTATTGGCCCTCTTTTATTTAAAAAAATTCCCTAACATTGAATTTCAAAAATCCCTTAGCTTCTTTTCAACTTTACATCCCATTTCAGTCCCCAATGCCATGGTAACATGTGTGGGGCATTTTTGAACAGTTCCCATTCCCTTGATGTCTACAATATAATCTTTCTTGTAGATTTGCATGGATGTGGCCAAAGGAACAACTCCATGCTTTCTAAAAGGCCTAGAGAACATATATTGGTGTCCCTCCTCTTTCCCTTAGTGTTCCTCGTTTTGGAGAATTACCGGAAGATGGCACTTCCTTTTGAAAGGCTAGGGAGCTCTTTTTAATAAAAAGAATATAAAACTATGAATAAATATTAGGTACAAAAACAAAACAAGGCTGGGCACAGAGGCTCACACCTGTAATCCCAGCATTTTGGGAGACCGAGGCAGGAGGACTGATTGAGGCAAAGAGTTTGAGACCAAGAGCAACATAATCAGATCTCATCTCTACTGAAAAAAAATGAAAAAAAAATTAGTTGGGCGTGGTGTGAACTCCTACAGTCCCTGCTACTTGAAAGGAGAAAAGCAAATAGGAAATTACGATTTTTTAAAATCTAACAGTTGCTAGTGTGAAAGGAAAACATTTTGGGCTCCCCAAATCACCAAACTAAAGGGAAAATTCAAGCTAGGAACTGTTTAGGGCAAACCTGCTTCCCATTCCATTCAAAGTCATCCCTCTGCTCACTAAGATGAATGCATATCTGATTGCCTCTTTGAAAATGCTAAACAGAAACTCAAAATAATGCAGCTGATTTTCTCTCACCTACCTGTGACTTGGAAGCCCCCTCCCTGCTTTGAGTTGTCCTGCCTTTCCAGACCAAACCGATGTTCATTTTACATATATTGATTGATGTCTCATGTCTCCCTGGAATGTATAAAACCAAACTGTGCTCTGACCACCTTGGACACATGTCGTCAGGACCTCCCAAGGCTGTATCTTGGGTACACACCCTCACCCTTGGCAAAATAAACTTTCCAAATTAACTGAAACCTTTCTCAAATTTTCTGGGTTTACATTTAGGTAACCACAAAGGGATTCTGAATGGAGATGCCCCTGACCTTTGACAAATGTCCTATGGGTGCCTGGTGCCAGCACGAGCTAACTTTGTGTCTCAAACCAACAGGACAATTTGCTGAGGTCTGGGAATATCCCCTCCAGAGAATCCCTGATGTCCCATAATTTGGTCAAGATCTAAAGTTTATTTTGCTGTACAACTCCTCTTTTTTTTTTGGAGTTTTACTTGCTTTCAAAAAGAAAGACAAGTTTTTCTGCTTCCATGATGATGGAAGGCAGGTAACCCCTTCATGGAGTTTGAGCTCACTTCCAATATGGAAGAGGAGGTTTGTTTGTTTGTTTTTTCCTGCTTCTAGGATGATAGACAGCCATCTTCAGCCTGAGACCCACCTCTAGGTAAGTGGCTGAATTGGGGTTTTGTCTTGGCTAAAGTTAACAATCAGCTGGTCTTAATTTCTCCTTATCATTAGAGCGCTCAGTAATCATATAAGTTGTGCGATCTTTTGTTTTGCTTAACTGGTTTTTGTTGTTTGTTTCTGTTTTTGTTGTTGTTTCAGTCTTTTTCCCCTTGGGTTTGATCAACTCTACCCAACTCGATCAAATCCAAAGGAAAGTTCCAAATTATGGGGAATAAGGCCTCTGAAGTAGTTAAATTCCCACACACAAAAAAAGGTGGTGTGGTATGGGAGAAAAATGGCCAGCAAAAGAAAAAAAAAAAAAGAGAGAGAAGGGAATATTTTTTATTTTGACTACTAAAGGGGCTTTATTTACATAACAAGGCCACCTTTTTGCTAGCCAGGCCAACTGAAAGCAATGGCTGTCACCCCACCCTGAAGTTCAATAGCTAAAGTTCTGCCTTCTTTTTTCCCTACCACACAACAGCCTAAGTTTGGTTCCTAAACCAAACCCTTTCTGGTTTGATACTTGGTACTTCTGAAATAGCAGCAATTTGTCCTAGATGAAATGTAGTAATGAGATTTTAAAAGATTTTTTAAAAGGAGCTCAATGGTTAAAAGTTAGCTTAATTAAAAGTTAACATCCAAGATGTGTTTGTATTTAAAAAGCCTTTATGTTTTTGTTTTTGTTTTCTTTTCTCTCCCAGGACTTTGTCCTTCTTTTTTTTTTTTTGCAAAAGTTTTTTTCTTCTCAGTTGACTGAATTCTGTTTTCTTCATTAATAGCTATTGCAACAGAGGGCACTCTGGAATTTTTAAGGAAGACTGTAGTTTAGACACTTAGAAATGTCTTTATTAAAAAACAAAAACAAAGCAAACAAACAAACAAACAAAAAAACCATTTTAAGTGCACTACAAAAGCATCACATGATTTAACCTCAAAATAATTCTCCCTTTTTGGAGACCCAGGATTCAGGGTGAGCTCCTCCCAGAGCTCAGAGATCCAGTTAAAAGACAGGTAGTCCCAGGCTGGGTGCGGTGGTTCATGCCTGTAATCCCAGCACTTTGGGAGGCCAAGGTGTATGGATCACATGAGGTTAGGAGTTCAAGACCAGCCTGGCCAACATGATGAAACCCTGTCTCTACTAAAAATACAAAAATTAGCTGGGCATGGTGGCACATGTCTGTAATCCCAGCTACTCAGGAGGCTGAGGCATGACAATCACTTGAACCTGGGAGAAGGAGGTCGCAGTGAGCCTAGATCGCAGCATTGCACTCCAGCCTGGGCAATAAGAGCAAAATTCCATCTCAAAAAAAAAAAAAAGATAGGTAGTCCTTATCTAAATAAAATTTATCTCTGTATATAATCTTATGATAGTTTTCTATATTTTTATGTTTGATTTGACATCCATCTTTAATATCCCTCTAGCACCATCAGACTTTTTCTCTTTGTACCTAATGGTATAAATTTTGTTATTTGATTTTTCACCTGAGTTGTTTCCTTTAATATGAAAATTTAAGGCTATTTAGCTGACAACTGCCTAGGGTTGTGAAACAGATTATCAAGAATCTTCTAAGACAGGAAAGAGAAAATGTCTTTATGAATCTATAAGATGTACTTCTATCGGCATGACTAATATATCAATGCATTTATGTGTTGTGTACACAATGTTTCACTACTGAAAATGTATAAAAGAGTTCTAATTAGCTGGCTTAAAGAAAAATAAAAGCACTTAAATAATCAAATACTTTATCAGAAAAAGGAAGACTAGTCAAAAGCTTTTTCAAGTTTATGTAACTTAAGTAAAATATTTAATATATAAGCTAGCTTTAAAATTATTGGTAAAGTAATATTAGAAATGTCTTAAGAATTGCCAGCATACATTTTTGTTTGCATTTATTAATCAAGCAATTTCATACTTATCCCTGCCAAATACTATAAGATGTCAAAATTTGGCACAGGGATTAGAAAACTATAGGCCGGGTGCGGTGGCTCAAGCCTATAATCCCAGCACTTTGGGAGGCCGAGACGGGCGGATCACGAGGTCAGGAGATCGAGACCATCCTGGCTAACACGGTGA
>NW_012116265.1:26660479-26663073 GCF_000951035.1 Colobus angolensis palliatus
CTGAGATCCGGCCACTGCACTCCAGCCTGGGTGACAGAGCGAGACTCCGTCTCAAAAAAAAAAAAAAAAAAAGAAAACTATAAACCCAGACCAAAACAGAATGATCTCTGCTTGTGTAATCTTTAATAAATAAGACATTGATATTGGTTTAATAAAAATAGCTACAACTTAAATGTAGTAAGATTACCATAACTTTAATTTTGTGGCTTTAGGCGGTCTAGTCCACAAGAAGTAAGGTTTGTTATTATCTTTGTTTCAAAGCTAAACTATAAATTAAGTTCCTCCCAAAGTTTATTTGGCTTATGCCCAGGAATGAACAAGGACAGCTTGAAAGTTAAAAGCAAGATGGGGTCAGTTAAGTTAAATCTTTTTCACTGTCTCAGTTATAATTTTGCAATGGTGGTTCCATAACTTTAAATGATTATCACAGTTTTCATAAATAATCTAGGTAAACAATTAAAATAATTAGGTAAATGTAATAGAATACTTGTAGACACATTCATCATAATTTAGAATCTAAAGTTATATTAAATAATAGATATTAAATATATTAAATAATAGATATTTCATTATTTGGGCATTTTCCAATCAAAATATATTTGTAGGAAAACATTCTTTCTAAAAAAAAGTGTGTCCTTTAAAAAAAAGTGAAGAATTTTTGTCTAATTCAAAGCTTATTTAAAGACCATGTATAAAACAAGGTAAAAGGAATCAGAAAATAAAAGAAATGTAAAGAAAGTTATAAAAATAAATAGGTTTTTTTTTGATAAGAAAGCTTAAAGAGAAATAATTTCATATGAAAAAGAATATTGTATGGTAAATTTAAAAGACAAATAATTTCATATGGAAAAGAATATTGTATGGTAAATTTAGTCCTAGAGTAAAATGACTGTTTATTTAAGAAAGAGGGATGTTCAGGACAAACTGGAAAGTCCAAGCATGTCACAAACGGTCTATGTAAGTCACCATAAGAGGATTTATAAAACAAACAAAACCAAAAACTTTTATATGATCAAGTTGTCATATTAAGTTTGGTTTGCTTAGAAAAAAGATTAGAACTTTTTTTTAATTAAGTTTATTACATCCATGTATCTCTCTTGTGAACCCAGAAAATCTCAGATAGGTCTCAGTTAATTTAGAAAGTTTATTTTGCCAAGGTTGAGGACACGCCTGTGACACAGCCTCAGGAAGTCCTGATGACATGTGCCCAAAGTGGTCAGGGCACCACTTGGTTTTACACATTTAGGGAGACATGAGACATCTATCAATATATGTAAGAAGTACATTGGTTCACTCTGGAAAGGTGGAACAACTTAAAACAAAGGCAGGAAGACTCAAAGTGCGGAGTGAGCATCCAGGTCACAAATAAGTGATAAACAAACAATTACATTATTTTGAGTTTCTGATTAGCCTTTCCAAAGGAGGCAAATCAGATATGTATCTATCTCAGTGAGTGACTTTGAACAGAATGGAAGGCTGGTTTGCCCTAAGCAGTTTCCAGCTTGAGATTTCCTTAGTGATTTTGGGGGCCCAAGGTATTTACCTTTCATACTCTTTATGCTCTTTTAAAGTACTTGTGACACTGAGTTACAGGGCTTTGACACCTTGGCCTTAAAAAGACCCCAAGTCCTGCTAATTTTTTAAACACTGACAGCCATTAAAGCCCAATCTTCGGGCCCAGTAGAAGATGCCAATCAAAATAAACTGCATTCCTGAAACACAGGACCAGAAATTAAAGCTATTAAACTCCTCAAGGCCCAAGGACTATCATGGAAGAGATGGGCATGTGAGATTGTGAGGGCCAATTTTAAGAGATAAAATAAGTTATGTTTCTCTACATGTTAGTCATTAATGTCAAAGGCATACTGATGCAAGACCAGCATACGGGCCTCTATGTCAGATTAACAAGGTTTTCTTGAAGCATTAACCAACTCCTAAAGGTTATAAAGGTTATGAAAGGCTTATGAAAGTTATATCTTATGGTCAAGATTAAAATGTTATAGATTGTTTATAAAATTTTGAAAAATGAATTTAATTGACTTCATGCTGTTCTTATTAGGGCTTATTGTTTGGAAAATTAAGTCTCCTCTCTCAAAGAATGAAGGTTTTCACCTTTTTTTTTTTTTGGAAATCCTTGAGTTATCACTTCGGTTAAATGAATAACTTATTTCACAATGGCCTATGAATTCTATTTTGTTATTTCAAGTGTTTTAAACCTTTGATATTTGACAAACTTTCCAAAATCAAATGATAAATTATGTCTTTTTCTAACCTAATTAATCCTTTAAGATATTGTTGGAACTGGCACAGTGGCTCATGCCTGTAATCCCAGCACTTTGGGAGGCCAAAGCCGGGGATCACAAGGTCAAAAGATTGAGACCCTCCTGGCCAACATGGTGAAACCCAGTCTTTATTAAAAATACAAAAATTAGCTGGGTGTAGTGGCGTGTGCCTGTAGTCCCAGCTACTTGTGAGGCTGAGGCAGGAGAATCACTTGAACCCAAGGGGAAGAGGTTGCCGTGAGCCAAGATTGCACCACAGCACTCCAGCCTGGTGACGGAATGAAATTCCACCTCAAAAAAAAAAAAAAAAAA
>NW_012116265.1:26664788-26665658 GCF_000951035.1 Colobus angolensis palliatus
TAAAAATGGGAAACTGGAGAGAGAAAAAATTGTTTCAAAAAGTATAGTACACCTATTGTTAGATTTTAGTCTTGCCTAATGTTTTGCAATTTTTATTGTTTTCTACAGTTTGGACTGAATTCTAATTTTACTTGGCAACTAGTCTTCAAAATAATGTTTTCAATTTTTTTCCTTCTTTTTTCCCCATTTTTCCTATTTTGGAGTCACTAACAATTAAGTTGTGCTTTTGTAAAGCTCTGCAAACTGAAGCTAGAAAACTTAAACTTCAGAAGAAAATAACAGCAACCTATTCACACACATAAACCACTTTCATACCTGACTACTGATGTATGGACTACAGAGTAATGGCCTATATCAATTTTCCAGGATTTTTCTTTGGTTTACTGTTGTTTTTATCCCTTCCTCCCCCTAATTTCTCTTCACAGGACATAAGACTTCACAACCTTCTAACAATGAGCTTTCCTAATAACTTAGAACCTACCTGTCTAGGAAAAAACCATCCTAACCATGAGAGATCAGACAAAAGCTGGGACCAGAGACTCATTTTCTTCTAAAATGCTTTCTCCAGAAAATTTTTTTAAAGCATGGAGAAAATGTAAAAGGAAAAGATCTTGGGCCCCCAAAATCACTAAGCTAAAGGGAAATTCAAGCTAGGAACTGTTTAGGGCAAACCTGCTTCACATTCTATTCAAAGTCGTCCCTCTGCTCACTGAGATAAATGCATATCCGATTGCCTCCTTTGAAAAGGCTAAACAGAAACTCAAAAGAATGCAGCTGTTAATCCAGTCTGTCACAGATGGACATTTGGGTTGATTCCAAGACTTTGCTATTGTGAATAGTGCCGCAATAAACATACGTGTGCATGTGTCT
>NW_012116265.1:26666633-26682304 GCF_000951035.1 Colobus angolensis palliatus
GCACGTTATGCACATGTACCCTAGAACTTAAAGTATAATAAAAAAAAAAAAAAAAAGAACGCAGCTGTTTGTGTCTCACCTTCCTGCGACCTGGAAGCCCCCTCCCTGCTTCGAGTTGTCCCGCCTTTCCAGACCAAACCGATGTTCATTTGACATATGTTGATTGATGTCTCATGTCTCCCTGGAATGTATAAAACCAAACTTGCTCTGACTACCTTGGACATATGTTGTCAGGACCTCTGAAGGTTGTGTCATGGGGGCACATCCTCAACCTTGGCAAAATAAACTTTGTAAATTAACTGAGACCTGTCACAAATTTTCTGGGTTCACACTACAAATATCACAAAATTCAGAAAATGACATCATATTTTTATTTTATTTTTAAAATTAGAGACATGTATTGCTGTGTTGCCCACGCTGGAGTGCAGTGGTTGTTCATAGGCACTATCTTGTGACTGATCAGCACCTGTATTTTGACCTGCTCTGTTTCTGACCTGGGCCAGTTCTCTCCTCCTTAGGTAACCTGGTGGTCCCCTGCTCCCAGGAAGTCACTATATTGATACTGGACTTAATGTGAACAGCTGATTGGCACAACACACTACAAGCCCAGAGGGTCTAGGCTAAAGGGATCCTTCCACCTCATCCTCCCAAGTTACTGGAACTACAGGCACATGCCACTGCACCTGGCTATATCTTTATTAATTAACTGCTTGACACACTTAATGATATTTTTTCTTATATTTTTGGCTGCGTAGTTTTTGAGGGCCTCTTCCTATAAAAATTATTTTGTAAATATCATTTTCTGTAGTGAAAATAAAAAAGATAAAAAGATAATTCAGCCTTTCCTCTATCATGGCTGATCAAATTTGTTTTTAAAAACATCTTATTTTGAAATATTACAAAAAGCTGCAAAAATAATACAAAAAATTCCCGCATACTTTTCACTCAGCTTTCCCAAATGTCAACATTTTAAATAACCTTAGAACAATGATCAAAACCAGGAAATTAACATTGGTACAACACCACTAACTAAACTAATGGCTTTATTCTAATTTCACCAGTTTTCTCACTAATGTCCTATTTCTGGTCCAAGATTGAATTCAGGACCCCACATTGCATTTAACTGTGATAACCTGCAGGTCACGTTTGGCAGTCTTCCAAATTAGCCCACCTGGGGCAAGTCTTATGATTCATGGCTTACATCCCATTTCTGAGTAAAGAATCTTATGATGAGTCTCTCAAATCTTATTAAGAGTTCCTCAAACTGTTGATGTACACATTAATATGTAACCTATGGACACTGAAAAGGACACTTATTTGTTTCTGAATCATGAAGTGTTACTGATTGTCTTAAACATGGACATTTGAACTTGTATGTTGTCATCTGTAGCCAATGATTGTAACCTCTGCATTGTGCCCCTCAATGAAAAAGGACAACTCCAGTATGAAGAGTCCCCCTCCCTTCTCCTAGACTTTCTTATAAAATCATTCCAACTTGTAACAACAGACTTCGGAATACACCCAGCTTTATTAGTGTGTCTTTCCACATTGATCCTCACATTTGGCTTCCAATAAACCTTTATCAATTTATTTCTGCCTCAGCAGCCTTAATTTCCATCAACAAAATGGCACGGCTGACAGGATTTCAGAGTGACCTCTCTGGACTACCTAGACCTGCTTCCAACCTTCGTGCATGTGCCAGCACAAAATGCGTTGTGTTGCTGGACTTCGACACCACTGGTTTATTAAAGCTGGTTTCCTCCTTGGCTACGTGGTACAATGACTGTCTCAGAATGAGAGCTGCTGCTGTGAATTCAAGATAAGGGTTTTTGTTAAATTCTAGGGCAGGGTAAAATAGAAGCTCTGTAAATTGTTTCCCTGGTGATTTGGGGTGAGACCTTTCCTTAGCTTTTTCCTCTTCCAGTCTCATGAGGGCACTCTTACTCCACTTCATAACTTGACTCACACAAAGCTTAGATGGGAAGCGCCCTCTAAGACACCTGCTGAGTTTTATGTATAATACTTACCATCCTTCCACTTGCGAGTGCCTAGATAAGTAGTAGATCCACCTAATCCAGGATGGTTATAGGCAGCAGTAGCCAAAATGGTGATGTTCCGAAAATGCCTAAGATAATTTGTTTGCACACACAATTGAAAAAAAGTTGGTTTTAGATCCAGACAAATTGAATGGAAGATTTACTTCCAATAACACCTATAAGCTTCTAAAAAAATTATTTTAAAAATGCCTCAATTCAAGAGGTAAAAACGATATGTGGAACGATTTGTAAATTTTAATGATTTAGGAGTCTTTCTCCTTTTTGCCTCCAGCTCCTCCTCCTCCTTCAACCCCTGTGATCTGAACTCAGCACTTCCTGTTTGTTCTCCTGGCTCCCATACACCTCTTAGGCAGAGATTTTTAAAATTTCACCATACACACGTTTCCTTCCCTCAAAAGGGAGAAATATATTTAAATTTAAAACAAGGGAAACAATCAAAACAACTGCAGAATGAGAATAGAGCTACTGAGATCATAAAAATACAAATCCAACAATTTTTTTCTAAACCGAGAGATTAATATTTAAAAAATGAGATTCTCAAACATTAAGACATGCCAGGCCAAGCACAGTGTCTCATGCCTGTAATCCCAGCACTTTGGGAAGCCGAGGTGGGAAGAACGCTTGAGTCTAGGAGTTCGAGACCAGCCTGGGCAACATGGCAAAACCCCATCTCTACCCAAAAAATGCAAAAATTAGCCAGGCATGGTGGTACGCACCTGTAGTCCTAGCTATTAGGGAGGCTCAGGTGGGAGGATCACTTGAGACCAGGAGGGAGAGGTTGCAATGAGCTGCAATCATGCCACTGCACTCCAGCCTGGGCAACAGGGTGAGACTCTGTCTCAGAAAAATAAAAAAAGACATACTGGGTTTTCTGAGACTCCAGCTAGATATATATTATGGCCCATTGTTGTGCACGTCTTAATAGACAGATTAGAACTCAAGTGGTCCACCCAGAACTATAGAGCTAACATGTAGGATCTTCTAAGTTCTTTGTCTACCTCTATATAATTTTTCTGCCTACTTTTAAACTACTGACTTTCCTACTTGTGTTGAGATAAAGCTCACTGTTTGTAGTATTACTAACTTAAGAAGACTTAGAAATTTTGTTTTTCTTATGCAATTCAGCCAGTTCAAGCTAAAATGTTAACATTAAAAATCTAACTCTAAACTTATCTGAAACTGAATAAAAGGATAAAAGATTTTTAAAATAAAACTGCCATCAAACTACCCAAAACCTTTGGCTCACAGCCTTCATTAGATTGCCTATTGGGACAAATAAAATTTAGCCATGTGAACTAATAGGTCCCAATTTTTTCCAGAAATACTTCAGATCCAACCATCTTTTATAAACTGGTGAGTTTGTATTACTATCTCATGACTAAAATTCTAAAATGAAAGCTATAAGGGCCAGGTGAGGTGACTCATGCCAGCAGTCCCAGCACTTTGGGAGGCCAAGGTAGGAGGATCAAGACCAGCCCTGGCAATACAGTGAGACTCTGACTCTACAAAAAAAAAAATTTTTTTAAAGTTAGCTGGGCTTGGTGGCATGCACGTGTAGTCTCAGGCACTCAGGAGGCTGTGGTGGGAGGATCACTTGAGCCTGGGAGGTCAAGGCTGCAGTGAGCCATGGTCACACCACTGCTCTCTACCTTGGGCAACAGAGTGTGACCCTGTTTCAAAAACCAAATAAAAAAATAAAGATATAGGATTTCTATTTGTGCATATATATATGTGTATTTATATGTGTTTACATATATACATGTAGTATGTTATATGTTGTATCTACACGATACCCAATTGTCTTATAAATAAATGAGCACTCATAAATTAGTAAGCCCAAAGGTTTTCCAAGTTCACATGACTTAAGTAATTCTTTAATAAATAAACTGGCTTTAAAATTATTAGTAAAATAAATATTAAAATGTCTTCAAAATTGTCAACATACATATTTGCCTAGATTTATGATCAGATTTATACTTGTCTTATTAAATATTTTACAGTGCCAGGATTTGGCACAAAGGTATAAAACTATGAACCCAGCCAAACCAAAATAATCTTTGTGTGATTTTTGATAAGTAAGACTAATTTAATATTGTTGGTTTAAGAAATACAGTTAACCTTCTCAGTTATCCACAAAATACCTATATATTTAACTTTAAAGTTCTTGCTTAGGTAAATATCTGACATTCACAGGCTATAAAAATGGTTAATAGAAAAAAACTTTAAAAACTGAGCACAGGCCAGGCATTGTGGCTCACATGTGTAATCCTAGCACTTTGGGAGGCTAAGGTGGGAGAATCACTTGAGCTCAGGAGTTTGAGACCAGCCTGGGCAACATAATGAGATCTCATCTCCATTTAAAAATATATATATATATATATTAAATTTTTTAAAAAGCTGAGCACAGTTGTTCATGCCTGTTATCCTAATGCTTTGGGAGGCCAAGGCAGGTGGATCATTTGAGACCAGCGATAGTGAAACACTGTTGCTACAACACAGTGAGACGCTGTCTCCACAAAAAATTTGAAAACTAGTCTGGCATGGTGGCACTTGCCTGTAGTCCTAGCCACTCAGGAAGCTGAGGAGGGAGGATTGCTTGTGCCCAGGAGTTGAGGTTATGATGAGCTGATCATGCCACTGCATGATAATAATTTATTGCATGGTAAATTATTTTCCCAAAGCAAAATGACTGGTGAATTATAAAAGAAAAAGTGTAGGACAAAACAAAAGTTCAAACACATCATACATAGTCTATAGAAATCATAATAGGCCAGGCGCGGTGGCTCACGCCTGTAATCCCAGCACTTTGGGAGGCCGAGACCGGCGGATCACAAGGTCAGGAGTTCAAGAACAGCATGGCCAAAATGGTGAACCCTTATCTCTACTAAAAATACAAAAAGTAGCCGGGCATGGTGGCACATGCCCGTAGTCCCAGCTACTCAGGAGGCTGAGGCAGGAGAATCGCTTCAACCCAGAAGGTGGAGGTTGCAATGAGCCAAGATAGTACCACTGCACTCCAGCCTGGGCAACAGAGACTCTGTCTCAAATAATAATAATAATAATTAATAATAATAATAATAATAAAGTTCTTTAACATTTATATGTGAATAAGTTGGCTATAATCAAAAAGAAGTTACAAGTGTTTCTAAAGATTGAGATTTTGGTTCTCTATGTTAAAATAACACTGTCTTAAAGTATAAATTTGCTCTTAGTGAATTATAAGAGCTTTTGATTTTATATTTTACAACCTATTTCTTTTCTAAAACTTCTCAAATTTATATCTCAAAAAATTCTACTTGTGCTATACCTCGCTGCACATCATTCCCAAGTCATGAGTCATTGTTGTTCGTTCTTTATACCCCTAAAAAGATACATCTTTTTCTTGGTTGAAATGATAGTCCTCTCCTTCAACCTTTTTGTCAACTTCTGTAATCTTTGGATTTTTCTTTTTCTTTTTTTTTTTGAGATGAAATTTTGCTTTTGTCACCCAGGCTAGAGTGCAGTGGCATGATCTCGGCTCACTGCAACCTCTGCCTCCCAGGTCTGGAATAAAACCATTTTCCTCTAATATAACTTGATTCTGTAGTCTTGGCTTTTCTCAATACGTCTAAATGATTCCCTATAACCAGGGGACTTTTTGATGCTGTTGCTAAGATATATTTATTGTCCTGCTTAAGATACAAGTTTCCTTGTTTACTTTCCTCAAAAATAAAGTGTACGTTCATAACCCTGGACACACTCTTCCTGTATTTTAATTAAATCCAAGTATTCTTTTTTTTTTTTTTTGCTCTCTCTTCAGGCTGGAGTACAGTGGCACCATCTCAGCTCACTGCGACCTCCACCTCCCGGGTTCAAGCGATTCTCCTGCCTCAGCCTCCCAAGTAGCTGGGACTACAGGTGCGTGCCACCAGCCCAGCTTTTTGTACTTTTAGTAGAGACAGGGTTTCACCATGTTGGCCAAGATAGTCTCAATCTCTTGGTCTCATGATCTGCTCACCTCAGCCTCCCAAAGTGCTGGGATTACAGGCATGAGTCATTGTGCCCAGCCTAAATCCAATTGAGTTTATCTTCCAGGTTATCCAAATAGAGTTCCAATAAAGCAAAACAATCATATTACAAAAGTTTTTTCTTTACTTTTTAGTAACTAGCCTAAAATTTTTCTAAATGTTTTATGAAGGTAATTCCTGTGACTTACTGTTTTTTGATTACTTTAAAAAAAAAGCTTTAAAAAGGTGAAGATTTTTTATATACACATAACTTTCTTTCTCTCTCTCTCTCTTTTTTTTTTCTTTTTTTTGAGATAGGGTCTTGCTCTGTCTTCCAGGCAGGAGTGCAGTGGCACAATCACAGCTCACTGCAGCCTCAACCTGGTGGGCTCAAGAAATCCTCCCACCTGAGCTTCCAGAGTAGCTGCGATCAAAGGCACACACCAGTACACTGCCTATTTTTTTAAAATTTCTTTTGTTAATTAATTTATTTTTTAAATTTTTGGTCGAGACAGGGTCTCATTAGGTTGCCTAGGGTGGTCTCGAACTTCTGGGCTCAGGTGATCCTCCCGCCTTGGCCTTCCAGTGTTGGGATTACAGGGATGAGCCACCACATCCAGCCTTCTATGTTTTTTTTTTTTCCCTGAGACAGAATCTCGCTCTTGTTGCCCAGGCTATAGTGAAATGGCACGATCTTGGCTCACTGAAACCTCCGCCTCCCAGGTTCAAGCGATTCTCCTGCCTCAGCCTCCCAAGTAGCTGGGATTACAGGTGTCTGCCACCACGCCCAGCTAATTTTTTTGTATTTTCAGTAGAGATGGGGTTTCACCATGTTGGGCAGGCTGGTCTCAAACTCCTGACCTCAAGTGATCCATCCACCTAGGCCTCCCAAAGTACTGGGATTACATGTGTGAGCCACCGTGCCTGGCCCTTTTTATCTTTTTAAGAGTTCTCTTTTCTTCTCACTAGCACACAGGTTGGCAAACCATGACCCACAGACCAAATCCAGCCTACTGTTTGTTTTTGTAAATAGAGTGTCATTGGAACAGAGTAACATTTGAACCATAAACACAATAACATTTGAACACATTTGTTCAAATATTATCTATGGCTGCTTTCGCATTTACAACAGCAGGGTTGAGTAGCTGCAAATCCTTCTCAGAGCATAAAATATTTATTTTTCTTTTCAGGAGAAGTATAACAACATCTATACTATCCAGTCCCTCATTATTCCAATCCCATTATAGTTAATAATTTTTTTATGTTAAACTTTCCCTGTTCAAATTATTATGTAGTTTCTCTCTTCCAATTGAACCCTGTCTGATACATCTCCAACCTCTCTGTCTGTTTTCTCAATTTTTAGGCTCCCTTCCCTCTACCCATTTCATAATGTTAGGGTTCCTCAAGGCTCTCCTCTGCTTTTAGACAGGTTTTTGCTCTGCCACCCAGGCTGGAGTGCATTGGCACAATTCTAGCTCACTGCAGCCTCCAACTCATGGCTCAAACAATCCTCCCACCTCAGCCTCCGAAAGAGCTGGGACTACAGATGCGTACCACCATGCCCGGCTAATTTTTTAGTAAAGATAATCAATGGTTTCTAATCTGGGTTCCATTAACGGCTCCAATGTGTCTATAAATTAGCTGAAATTATATGCAAATTTTATGTGCCTATGCAAATACACATAAGTATGGGAAGAAATTTCCAGCTTCATCTTTTGGCAGAATAGCTCAATAGTTAAGGGCACAATAGACCCTGCATACAACTTGGGGGACAAAAGTGACTGCATCTGGGATGCTAATCTGCAATGTTGACTTCTGATTAGCCCCAGTCCTGTGAATATCTCCTGATTCCTACTTTATTTACTGTCCCTAGTGTAAGAATATGTCAACCTTGATGTTACTGCACAGCTTATTATCTATTACACATGTAGCATTCTTGCCTGTTTTGGAGGGCTACCTTTAATTGTCTCGCACAGAGCAGTTTGACTCTTTCCCTACAGTATATAAGCTCTGAGTGTGGAACTTACGTGTACAGAAATCTGCCACCCAAGACCACATTTTCGTCTGTAAATTCCCCCAGTAAAACACCCTTATGAAGAAACTGGATTTGTCTGCCTCATCCTTTGGTGTCTTGGCTCCTCTGGCATTTGGGGGCCACTTTGCATACAGGGCCCTCTCATGGAACACTACCTGCTTCAGTTTGAATCCCAGCTCTGCCTCTTTGACCTAGGCTAGCTTACATAGCCTCATTGTGCCTCAGTTTTTTTGTTCATAAAAAGGGAAAATTATAGTACCTACCTCATAGAATTGTTATGGGAATTAAGACAGTTAATATATATAAAGCATTGAGACAGGGCCTGGTCATAATAAACACTATGTAAGCGCTGGCTATTATTGCCATTTCTGGCACTCTTCCTTCTCCCTAGACGGTTTTCTGTTGCTCTAGTGCACCCTGCTGTCTCTGTGAGCCCTCAGGTGGGTTCTTTCCTCTGCACAGCACACTCTTGTCTGTGTTGCTTGCCTACTAACTTCCCTCTGGCCTCCGCTCAAATGTTATTTCCTCAAATAAGCCTTTCCTGATCTAGAGCTCCTCTCCCTGCTAGAAGCTCCCAGAGCTTTCTCTAATTCCCCTCATAACCCTCACCACGATTTATATATAGTGATCACCTATTTAAGGTCTGCCCTGACAGTCCATGAACTCTGGGCAGGCAGAGATTATGTGTTCCTGGCTCCCTGCTGGACCTCAGCACAGTGCCTAGTACACTATAGGAATGCCATAAATGTTTGTCAATTGCAAGAATGAATGAATAAGGAACAAAACAAATGAAAGGCGTTTATAAAGTTATAAAACCCAATACAAATATTAGGTAACACAATAATGAGAATGTGTGACAAAATGTGATGATTGCTAGATAATCAAATGTTAAATTGGTAAGAATTAGTATTGTGTGAAGGAAACCCTCTTCTCTCCAATTTGCTATAAAATATATTAGTTCATTGGAACATGTGTCTTTTAACCAAATGGAAATAATGCAAAAGGACCAGAAAATATTACTGGGTACAATTAAGGAATCCCAGACAGATATTGATTGGTTAAAACACCCTCCACATTCACCCCGAGGAAATAGGCCTCAGATGAAAGAAACAGTTGAACAGGGAACCTATTTATTCACAGAGAACATATTCATGTCCTTAATTCAAGACAGGATTAAATACTTTCACGAGTTGGCAAAAACAACTGTGCCAATGAAGACACAATAAAGTGATTCTCCTGGGAATGTCTTCAAGGACTTATTCAAGCAATAAGTCCTTGAAGGAAAAAGGAATCCTCGAGGAGGAAGGGTTTACATTCCCCCATCTTCCCAACCGTCAGAATCCGGACCACTCCTCTCCTGTCTAATCCGCCTTTCATTTCCCAGACGTCCACATCTGATCTCCAGGAGAAACAGTGCGGTAACTGCCTAACCAGGATTGGGGAAAACCGAACCAGGGACTGGACTTGGGTCTGGGGAGATAGAGGACTGCAGAGATTTCACAAACACCGCGGGTGGCCACAAGGGAGAGCTGGGTGAATGATCCCACAGGCCCTAGGCCCTAGATGGTTGGGGATTAGCGATGTATAATTCAACTTCTGCCAGCATCGGCCGCAGCGCTCCCCCGTAGCCCGCCTGAGGCTGCCGAGCTCTGGACTACATTTCCCAGAAGGTCTGCTCCCCGGGCTGTCGCAATTTGAATTGGGGCGTGTCTAGAAAGAGAAACTACAGTCGGCGAGCGCCGCTGGGGCATCCTGTTCTGGTGCCGCTGCAGCCGGCAGAGATGGTTGAGCTCCTGCTCCTGCTGTTGCTCCTCCTTCTGCCCTTACTTCTGTATATGGCTGCGCCCCAAATCAGGTCTGTGCAAATGTATTGCCTTCTCGCGAATTCTTGTTGGGGGCGGCAGGGAAACATAGAATCCCCACCAAAGCTTTCTTGGAAAACGCCCCTGGGGGGGCTCCAAGATGGCGGGGCCCAGAGTTCGGTGGGTTTTGGCGAGGTCCAGTTGTCCTGGATGCCAGGAGGAGACCCGAGAGCCCAGGCGGTGAAAAGGGGCGGCACTCCGGGGCACCCTGCTTTTCCCTGGCCCGTTTTTCTTTTGTCTAAGCACCCCCTGATTCTGGCTCCAGGGAATCCCGAGGGTGGGGCTACCTCAAACTCTCGAGTTTCGGACCCTTCAATGGGATATGGCCCCACGCTGTTTTCCCCTTAATTCCCACGCCTTGAACCAGCCTTCGAGGTACAAAGGAGCGATTCCACATTTCGCCCTCTGAAACTGATAGCAATCGTTAACATCTGCGGCCCCATCCTTGCTCTCTCGTTGCTGTTAGAATCGCTCGTTCTGTGGGCGGATTTTGTAAAGGAGAAAAGTGAAAAGGAAGAGGGTTTGGTTATGAGCTCTTATCCTGCCTTGCGAGTAGGAGCACGGGGGATCTGAGTTAGGAGCTAGGGTACTGCGGCGGTGAGGGCTGGGAGAATGGTGGAAAGGTATTGACCAGGTGATAGATCAATCAGCCCAAGGCTGGCCAAGTGCGCCAGTGAATCAGCAGCGGGCTGTAATACCGGCAGCCTGCTTATTGGTTCTAAGTAAGTCACCAGTGGTGACGGACCAGTTACTGAATAGACACACTCCTTCCCCAGGTGGGGCGGTCTTCGTCCCAGTGGAACTTGAAGCCAGGCCAGATCACAGTCATTTCTTACCACAGTCACCTACTTTCCTTCTTTTATTTTTATTTTCTCTTCCCTCTCTGGCGCCCCTCTTCCAGTTACATATTTTCTCCCTTCTGAACACTCAGTTCTCCCACCTCTAGGCACACATGGTTGCTCACACGCAGATGAAATCACTGCTTTTTATCTTTTTTTCACTACAAGATCCTCTTATCCATATAGAATCTCAATGAAAAGTTGAACCAGAATTGAAAATAGTGCTCATACCCCAGTGGGATTTTTCTGGAAAAAAAAAAAAATTATACTCCAGGAGCTGTATTTCCAACTCAGCAGGGTTATAGGAATCAGGCCAGCCAGACTTTTATAGTTGTCTCTTTCATTCCTGCTGGTTAAGGAGAAGAAAGAGCTAAGTATGGGTCCTACTAAGTTGTCACTCCTGGAACTACAGTAAGGGGATGTGGGAAACAGCCTGGAGGCTTGTTCTCTGAGGAGAGAGGTGATGGATTGTGGGGAATCTGCCTCCCTGTGGCATTTTGCACTAAGCAGGTAGCTTCAATGGCTAAGAGTATGTACCTTGCAATTCCAAGTTCAATGAAAAAGGCTGAGATGCTCTTTGTTTTGAGATGGAGTCTTGCTCTGTCACCCAGGCTGGAGTGCAGTGGCGCGGTCTTGGCTCACTGCAAGCTCCTCCTCCCGGGTTCAAGCCATTCTCGTGCCTCAGCCTCCCCAGCGCTGGGACTACAGGCGCATGCTGCCACACCCAGCTAATTTTTTTGTACTTTTTTTTTTTTTTAGTAGAAGCTGGGTTTCACCGTGTTAGCCAGGATGGTCTCGATCTCCTGACCTCGTGATCTGCCCGCCTCGGCCTCCAAAATGCCCTTTAAGAATGCATGTCTTGGTCAACAGATTATTTTAACCAGAGTCGCAACATTGCCAAGAAGAGAATAGGCCGGTCTGAGAACCGCCAATCCATGTTTGTGCATTCATTCATTTGGAAAAGGCGGTATAGTATAGTGCTTAGAAGCAAGGACTCTAGGCTGGGCTCAGCACTTTGGGAGGCTGAGGCAGGCGGATCACCTGAGGTCAGAAGTTCGAGACCAGCCTGACCAGCGTGGTGAAACCCCGTCTCTACTAAAAATACAAAAATTAGCTGGATGTAGTGGCGCCTGGGGGCCGGGGAGCGGGGGTGAGGCATGAGAATCGCTTGAACCTGGGAAGTGGAGGTTGCAGTGAGCCAAGATCATGCCATTGCCCAGCCTGGGCAACAAGAGCAAAACTGTCTCAAAAAAAAAAAAAAAAAGAAAGAAACAAGGACTCTGATTGGACAAAGCAAGAGTTGAATCCCAACTCCCCTTTGTACGTACATAATCTTCTCTTTAAGTGTGTGTGTGTGCATGTGTGGGTGTTTTTTGTTTTTTTTTTTTCTTGTTTATTTTGTACCAGAGTCACAAGCTTTCATAGTTTTAACTTTTTGTATTGGATTAGCCATTTCTCAAGGCCATAAAATGCCAGTTGTGGACAGATTGACCTACAGAAACTAGTTATTTCTTCATCTGGGCTGAATCTTGTGATTTCCTAAGTCACAAGTGCCTTAGGGAGAGCTCAGACCAAAGGTGCCTGGCTAATCAGATATTCATCCAGTTCTTGTGCTGCAGGGAACAGCTGTAAGCTTTGCCCTTGTAATAGAATCACTTTTGTCTTTGAGCAAAAGCAGAAAACTTTTGTCATCTTTCCTCCAAGTTTCCTTAAACCTTTAAAAGGACAACAGTGGAAAGAACTAAAGCAAACCTCAGCCAGAAGACACAGGGAGTTGCAGGAACCTACTGGCTGAGACAGGAGAATGAAGAATTGATGAGCTCTCCTTCTCTGTCTGCAGGAAAATGCTGTCCAGTGGGGTGTGTACATCAACTGTTCAGCTTCCTGGGAAAGTAGTTGTGGTCACTGGAGCTAATACAGGTATCGGGAAGGAGACAGCCAAAGAGCTGGCTCAGAGAGGCAAGTTCACCTACTTTCAATTCCCTCCTATTACTGCTGTTTTACCCTTCACAGTAATGATGATTCATTCTCATTGTTTCTTCCCAGTTTTGGAATTCAAGAATACCTAAGGGTTCCACTGATTTGCTGATCTGAAACTAGTACCATGCTCTACATATAATGGATCCTTAATGAATATTATTAATTTATTTTTCTTTACCTATTTGCTAATTAGATACCTCTGTTGTGAATAAAGGGTAAAAACGTGTGTTTTAAGAAAATATTGGAAATAACATCAGATTTATAATGCCAGCTCAAAAACAGAGCTGACTGTTTCTCTTTCATATGTTGGCTGACAGGAGCTCGAGTATATTTAGCTTGCCGGGATTTGGAAAAGGGGGAGTTGGTGGCCAAAGAGATCCAGACCACGACGGGGAACCAGCAGGTGTTGGTGCGGAAACTGGACCTGTCTGATACGAAGTCTATTCGAGCTTTTGCTAAGGGCTTCTTAGCCGGTAAGTGTAGAACTAGAGAGACTATGTTGTGGGTCTTGAGGTCAACATGGCAGATTTAACTAAAAGGAAAAGGTCCCTCTCCCTCATAGAAATAGTGGATAAAATATAGCCAAAAACTTTTGTAGCTGAACTCATAGTCACTGGGACACGATTTATGTCAAAGGGCTATCTTCCAGAGGCAGAAACAAAAAAGGAAAAAAGGAATTCAAAACGTCATAGCAGTGAGCAAGAGCTGAAGCCAGAAATCTCATGGGAGTCTCAGCATTCAGTATGGGCTTTTTAGGGTCTGAGGTCTAAATACCTATACAGGCTTTTGAGAGCTGGAGCTGTATTTGAGGTTCTACACAAGGTTGAGATTCACAAAGGGCCATCTGGTCCATAGTATAGAGGCTAATAAAAACCCTGGCCACCAGCTCAGGGACATGACATCTCTTTAGGACACAGACGGATAAAGAGTCATCGGCAAAAAATTAGAACCCCAAGCTGGCATCATCTGTGGGGTCTGAATTCATACCAGCAAATGATATGAGGATATTTATGGGTTTGATTTGTGTGTGTGTGTGTGTGTGTGTAATAATCTATGGGAAATTAACATAAAAACCTGTAATGTGTCATCAAAAGCAAATCCAAGAGCACTCTATAGGCATATCCCCTCATAGCCCAGGGATCTAGGCCTCCAAGGAAAAAACTTTCACTGATGTGAACTCATAAATTACAAACCATATGAGGAAATGAACCATGAGAGAGAATTGGAAGATGCAATAAAGAGGTGAAGCCAGTATTTATTTCTTTGGGGACCTGAATACCAGGGCAGAGGTACATAGAGAACATTCATTTATCTCTTGCTTTGGAATCTTTCCATTCAGCTTGGGAAGTCTTTTTATTGGAAGAGGTGGATGAAACAATTCCCAAAAGCAGTGAGTAAGTAGCTCCTGCACTACAAAGATCAGGAAGGTCATTTGGTAGTATAAAATGGAATTTTGCCCCATAGTAAAAGCAGGTGGGATTCAACTAGTCTTAAAATGAAAAACAATAGAAAATAAGTATGAAGGGAAAATGGAGGGAAGATTGAAGTCCTGCATCCTCACTTTCAAAGCCTGAGCGTGAGGCAGCTTTCTAAGATGCAGTAGCTTTGGCTAACCACTTCCATGCTCCATCGTCTTGTCCCTGCAGAGGAAAAGCACCTCCACATTTTGATCAACAATGCAGGAGTGATGATGTGTCCCTACTCGAAGACAGCAGATGGCTTTGAGATGCACATAGGAGTCAACCACTTGGGTAAGAAATCTGGCCTTATCACAAAGCTAGAGAGAACCAAAATTCTCTTTGGGAAACTTAGGGGTCAGACTGAGCCTTCTTGTGGTGTGACTGAACCTACCTGACAGCTGAGGAATACCTGAGGGCTGCTCCAGGTTCTGCCCACTTTTTAATCTGTGATTTAGATTCAGTTTGCCTTGGCACATTTTTTAACAGCCTAATTGGTTTAGGGTACTGTCTTGCTTTCTTAGTAGTGATCCTTATGGCCAGCATCAGGTATAGGTCATCTGCTCTTTTTTTGTAGAGACAAGGTCTTGCTATGTTGCCCAGGCTGGTCTTAAACTCCTTGCCTCAGGCACCTTCCTGCCTCAGCCTCCTTAGGTGCTGAGATTGCAGGCGTGAGCCACTGCATCCAGCCGACCAGCTCTTAAGAATGAGATTAACCAAAGTAGGAATGAACTGGGATTTCATATTCACATAGTCTAGACCTATCTCGCTCATATAAGGATGCCTCATGTCTTTGGCTGTTGTTATTTCCCTAAACCTTCATTGAACTTGTTTTCTAGTTGATAATGAAAAGTTGGAGGGAAAGATCTTATTTCTGAATTATCTGCCTCCCATAGCTGAGGCCTGCTTACCACAACTCCTGTCATTCCCACATGGCCCTGAACTTCATTAATTCTAGTATTTCTCAACAGGTCACTTCCTCCTGACCCATCTGCTGCTAGAGAAACTAAAGGAATCAGCCCCATCAAGAATAGTAAATGTGTCTTCCCTCGCACATCACCTGGGAAGGATCCACTTCCATAACCTACAGGGCGAGAAATTCTACAATGCAGGCCTGGCCTACTGTCACAGCAAGCTAGCCAACATCCTTTTCACCCAGGAACTGGCCCGGAGGCTAAAAGGTGGGCCTGGAGGAAATGAATGTGGAGACATGGGTCAGAGAGAGGCAGGTAAAAGCCACAGGAACGGAAACTGTTTCCAGAGCCCATCACTTGGAGAGGACCTGCTTCTGTGGCTATAATTGGGTATAGTTTTAGTAAGTAGTCTACAACTGAATATTGGAGGTGGGTAGCTGGGACAGTGAGACTCTGAGTTTGAGTCTGAAGACCTGGCTTTACCACTTATTAGCTGTGTGATCTATAGCAAGTTACTTAATTTTTTTTTTTTTTTTTTTTT
>NW_012116265.1:26682772-26689852 GCF_000951035.1 Colobus angolensis palliatus
CTAGTCTTGAACTCCTGACCTCAGGTGATCCACCCACCTCAGCCTCCCAAAGTGCTGGGATTACAGGTGTGAGCCACCACACCTGGCCATTACTTAACTTTTAGGACTTCCTTCTTCATATGTAAATGGGACTACTTCACAGTTTATTGTCGTAATTAATCCAGGCTTCATAAGCAAGTCAAAATTTTTTACTCATAGACTGAGTAGGAGGGAAGGACCTGAACTGGCACTAGATAAAGGCAGTAGACTAAAACAGGTACTGGAAATATGGAGGAGGGTCTTCCTTGCAAAGGGTCAAATAAGAGGGAAATACATGCTTGAGAAGGGAGTTTCCAGTAACAAATACACAGAGGTCCTTAGCACTGTCTACTCTGGATTTCTAATAAAGAGAAGGGAAATCGAGGGTGAACTGTGCTAGGAATTGAGGCAGGCAGAATACAGGCTCAAGGAATCAGGCACAGTTGCCCTATAGTTGGAACAGGATCATCCTACCAAATGAACATCTGTGAGATGGGAAGGAAGCTGGTGGTTAGCTCAGTCCTTATGCCCAGTCTGTGCCCAGGGCATGACATCTTTTATCAGTTTATGATAGATGAGGGTAACTGGATGGCGAAAACTATCCAAAGAGTTGATCAGGGAGCCTCAGTGACCTGGAGGTGTAAAGATGGGTCTAGTGGTGAGAATTCACAATATGTGAATGAGGTAACTCTGATCGTGGTGAGGATTCAGTGGAAAATCTTTATGGTGCAGTAAAAGAACCTGACTTGACAGAAGATTCATTCATTCAGCCATTCAGCAGACATGTATTCAGTGCCCATGCTGTTCCATGCACTGGGTTAGGGGACAGGGGATGAGTTGGTGAACAAGATAGGTATAGTCTCTTCCTTGGTTTGGTTTATATCTAACGGGGGAGAAAGACAATTAGCAAGTCTTTATACAAACTGTTAAATGTAGAATCAGCCTAGTAATGCATGAATAATTCTCATTGTAAAAAGTTCAAATAAAGCCAGGCACAGTGGCTCACACCTTTAATCTCAGGCACTATAGGAGGCCAAAACCGGAGGATTACTTGAGGCCAGGAGTTCAAGATCAGCCTGGACAAAATAGTGAGACCTCATCTCTACCAAAAAAAAAAAAAAAAGGTTCAAAGCATATGGAAGTGTATAGAATTAAAGGTGAAAAACCCCCTTCATTTATTCCCCTCTTCCCCCTGCTCTTCTCCCTTCACGTGACCATTATCAACAGCTTATATGCCCCTTTCCAATAATTATCCTATGCATTTACATATGTATGTATCATGCACAAGGAACTGAAACTCCAACACAGTATCTTGGAGATCTTTCCATTTAGTACATATGGATTTACCCCATTCATTGTATTGGCTGTGTTGTATTTCGTATTATAGATGTGCCTTAGTGTATTTATGCATTTCCTTAACAACATCTGGATTGTTTCCTTTTTATTGTGGCTGCTTAATTATAATTGTGATAAATGTTATAAAAGAGAAGTACCAGGACTTATAATGGATTTTAGTGGGGGCCTGGGGGGGACCTTATTCAGTCTGAGGGTTCAGGGAAGACTTTTCTGAAGAAGTGAGTTGCATGCTGAGCCCCAAAGGATGATTAGAAATTAAAGGGATTAGAGGTACTGATAGAATGTGGAGGCTGAGGCTGGGCGCAGTGGCTCATGCCTGTAATCCTAGCACTTTGGGAGGCCGAGGCAGGTGGATCACCTGAGCTCAGGAGTTCGAGACGAGCCTGGCCAACTTGGTGAAACCCCTGTCTCTACTAAAAATACAAAGATTAGCCGGGTGTGGTGGCAGGCACCCGTAATTCTAGCTACTGGAGAGGCTGAGGCAGGAGAATCGCCTGAACCTGAGACAGAGTTTGCAGTGAGCCAAGATCATGCCATTGCACTCCAGCCTGGGCAGCAAGAGTAAAACTCTGTCTCAAAAAAAAAAGGGGGGGGCCAGACACCAGATGCGGTGGCTCACAGTTATAATCCCAGCATTTTGGGAGGCTGAGGTGGGCTGATCACCTGAGGTCAGGAGTTCAAGAGCAGCCTGACCAACATGGAGAACCCCGTCTCTACTAAAAATACAAAATTAGCCAGGTATGGTGGCGCAGGCCTGTAGTCCCAGCTACTCAGGAAGCTGAGGCAGGGGAATCTCTTGAACCTGAGAGGCGGAGGTTGCGGTGAGCCGAGATTGCGCCATTGCACTCCAGCCTGGGCAACAAGAGTGAAACTCCATCTGAAAAAAAAAAAAGACTGTGGAGGCTGAGAAACGTTCCAGGCAGAAGGAACAGAACGTACAAAGGTCCGGGCTCAGTTTGAGAAACAGTGAAGGTTACCATCGGTAGGTTGTAGAAAGCGAGAGTAATAAAGATCTGAGCTGAGACTGGTGAGATAGGTAGAGGCCAAACCCTTAGAGGCCACAGTAAGGATTTTCATGTTTATTCTAAGAGCAATGGGAAACCTTTAAAATTAAAGCCTTTTCAAAATGGGGGCAAGAGGGGTTGCAGCCGTTGATTTCATCAGCAGAGGTGAGAAATGAGGGTAGTTTGGACTAGGTGGTGGAGATGGAGGGTAGTAGAAACTTCTGAGAGATATTTGGGGTGGGAGAGCTTGTTGACTGGAGATGCATGCTTTAGGCGAGCATTCATCAAGAACCCTTTTGCCTGCCTGACTGGGCATGTCGGGAACACTGCAAGAACTGGGTTTGGCTTTAAAAGTAGAAATCTGGGACCTCTGAGTCTGCATTACTGTGGGTCATCTAGGGAGAGATGTCGAGTAGGCACTTGGGAATAGTGCACGTCCACAGGGCTGTGTCTGTAGCTGTCAGCCCACAAAGACCCGAAAAATTCTGTTTCTTCGTAAGCTTTACACCAAAACTCATTTGGCAGCAAAACATTTCCTGTACTAGGGAGATTAGATAATAGGCAGTGTATGTATACATTTTATATTACCTTTCTACAATCAGAAAAAAATTGAAGTATGTCTGGCCCCAGCATTTTCAATAAAGGATTGGGGGCCTGAAATAGCATGCCATTTAGCACTTACCATGCATCAGGCACTTTTTTTTTTTTTTTTTTGCGACGGAGTCTCGCTCTGTCGCCCAGGCTGGAGGGGCAATGGCATGACCTCGGCTCACTGCAACCTCTGCCTCCTCGGTTCAAGTCATTCTCCTGCCTCAGCTCCCCGAGTAGCTGGGATTACAGGTGCACGCCACCATGCCCGGCTAATTTTTTGTATTTTAGTAGAGACGGGGTTTCACTGTGTTGCCCAGGCTGGTCTATAACTCCTGAGCTCAGGCAATACACCTGCCTTGGCCTCCCAAAATGCTAGGCTTATAGGCGTGAGCCACCACACCCAGCTGCATCAGACACTCTTCTAAGATCTTTAACATATACGAACTCATTTAATCCTCAGAACAACCCTGTAAGGTGTAGGTGTTATGATTATTCCCATTTTAGAGATGAAGAAATGAGTCACAAAAGGGAACTTGCCCAATAGCTAAATGAGTGGAGCCAGGATTTGAAACTGGGCAGTCTGTCTACGAAGTCCATGCCCATAACCACCACATTGTGTTGACTCCCAGTATGTCTGCAGTTCAGAGGAGCAGTTTGAACTGTGGACAAAATGTGAGCATCGTAGAATTATGGAGAATGAGTCTGGTGAGCCACAAGAACTCCAACATTTAATGTTTGCATAGAAGATGATGAACAGGTCCAAAAAACTGAGACAGAGCAGCCAGAAAGGTTAGGAAAACCAGAAGTGGTGTAGGCTTATGGAAGCCAATGAAAAAGAAGACTTGAAGAAGGGAATGGGCGCCTGTAATCCCAGCATTTTGGGAGGCTGAGGTGGGCAGATCACTTAAAGTCAGGAGTTTGAGACCAGCCTGGCCAACATGATGAAATCCCGTCTCCACTAAAAATACAAAAATTAGCCTGGCATGGTGGCGCATGCCTGTAGTCCCAGCTACTCGGGAGGCTGAGGCAGGAGAATCACTCGAAACTGGAAGGCAGAGGTTGCAGAGCTAAGATCATGCCACTGCACTCCAGCCTGGGCAACAGAGCGAGACTGTCTCAAAGAAAAGAAGGGGATGGGGTGGGCATGGTGGCTTATGCCTGTGATCCTAATACTTTGGGAAGCCAAGGTGGGAAGATTGTTTGAGGCCAGGAGTTCAAGACCAGACTGGTCAACATAGGGAGACCCCATATCTAAAAAAGAAGGGGGAAAAAAAGAAGGGGGTGGTCAACAATGTTAAGTGCTGCTGAGAGGATGAGTCTTGGCTTCGCTGATTCCTGAAGGGGAGTTTCCAGTCACAAATACACAGAGGTCCTTAGCATTGTCTACTCTACAGCCTTCTTAAATCTGTGAGATGGAAGTATAAATTACTGTGAGCAATACTTCTGATGTCACCATGGGCAAAAGAGTCCATATGTGAAGTCACATGTTTATTTACATCCTTGTCTGTTTCGGGCCATTCTGCAAAATCAAGTCCTGTCTTCCTCTCTCTTCTTGACACCCCCAACCAGGCTCTGGTGTTACGACGTATTCTGTACACCCTGGCACAGTCCAATCTGAACTGGTTCGGCACTCATCTTTCATGAGATGGATGTGGTGGCTTTTCTCCTTTTTCATCAAGACTCCTCAGCAGGGAGCCCAGACTAGCCTACACTGTGCCTTAACAGAAGGTCTTGAGATTCTAAGTGGGAATCATTTCAGGTATGCATGTTATCTATTTTATTGCTCAAAGGAGATATTTGGGTTTGTCTGGGTATACCTTTTTTTAAAAGTACATTGTCTAATATAGCTTTTGTCTTTTAACTGTAGAGTTTTTGCCTTTTAATAGGGGAATCTGACTCCTTTTTTTGTAATAATTGCTACATTAGGTTTTACTTATGCCGTCTTTTATACTGATAATTATACATTCTGTTTGTTTTCTTCCTGTCTTTGTTATGTCAGTCCAGTAATCTTTATTCTTTTTTGGATTCCTAATTCTATTGTTTTACATTAAAAAGAATTTTAAAAAAATTGAGGCCGGGCGCAGTGGCTCATGCCTGTAATCCCAGCACTTTGGGAGGCCAAGGTGGGCAGATCACCTGAGGTCGGGCGAAACTCTGCCTCAAAAAAAAAAAAAAAAGGATTTGAATATGTATTTCTCTATTGTCTTCAGGATTGAAATACTACCTATGGACTCCTCTCTCAAATAAGCAAAGACATTTAAAATGATTTAAATGTAGAGAATTTTGAATATAACACGGGGTAGATAAAATAGTGCACTGAACCTGCATATAATGGAGACTCAGCTACCATTAACCCATGACCAATTCTGCCCTATCCCCATTCTCTGCTCCTTTCCATATTTTTCTTCTCCCCATATTATTTTGAAGCAAATCCCAGGCTCACACAAGATCAAAATTTTAACATGTTTTTACCTCTACTTCAGGTTATTGTTGAAATGACCTGAAATTTTAGGGAAGTAGCTGAAAGTAGCTTTAAGATTGGAAAGAAAGGTAGACAGATTATGAGAGGCCTATAATGCCAGCCTTGTGGAGGGGCCCCAGAGTTGTTTCAGTAGAGAGACATAATCTCGTCTGTGCTTTAGAAACTTTGTTTCATGAATGAATAATTAACCTAGTGAGAGAGAGAGTTCCAGAAAGTTGGGATGAAAGGAATGGTAATGTGAAAGAGGCCCTGAAGCAGCAGAATTTTTATCACTGGATGATTAATAAATGAGGGGATGAGAGAGGCTTTGCTAACCTGGATTTCAAGCCTGACTGAGGTTGATGATGACATTAACTAAGACAGCAGACATGGAAAAGTAACGTGAGGAACTTCTGGTTCCTGGATTCCAAAGCAGTGGAAACGGACTTTGTCTAGCTTAAGCAAGAAGGAAATTTATTAAACTATTAGTAGGGAGAGGAGGGACCCCTAGGTTGAAAGGGAAGACTGAAGAGACAGGCTAAGAAGAGTCAGAGTGGCAGTCAGCTAGCCAGGGCATTGTTGCTAGGGTGAGTGAATGCCAGCTATCTTTAGTCTTTAGGTTTTATTGCTTATCATCCACTCTCTAGGGAGGAAGCATTGGCTCTCCTTCCTCCCATCCCTTCATTTTTACTCTTTTGATTAGAGGCAGACAGGGACTTTATTAATGCTCTTTTCAAACTATATTGAGGGGAAAAGGTAATTCTGCAGAAGGAAATCAGGTTGCTATTGCCAAAAGAAAGTAGAATGTTCAGCCAAAGAGTAACAATTGTCCACTGTGTAATAAACCTGGCTCTGTACATGTTGTGTGTGTGTTATCTATAAGGCATGCAAGTACAAATGTATAGCAGATAGTTGGAAATGTGGTTCTGAAGTATAAGAAGATAGATTTATATAGTACACTGGATTGATTTTCCAAGAGTGACTGGATTCTTCTTCCCTGGAGATTTTAAGAAAAAAATAATAATAATAACCCTTTATCTTGGCTTTGACTGAGTGGTTTAAAGAAAGTCAGCTCTAAATCCATAACTTACTATTGAACTGACTTTTGAAGAACCTTTCCTTTGCTATGAATTCTTAATTCATTTTGAAGATCCAACATCAGCCATGTAGACCACCATCAAGAAATGAACATAAAAGTCTGTTTTGATTGAAGCCTTAAGATTTTTGCACTGGCTGTTCTTTCTGCCTGCAACCACTAGTCTGCTTTATGTCTCTAAGAATTTGCCTTTACTGGACATTTCATATAAATGGAATCATATGATATGTGGCCTTTTGTGACTGACTTCTTTTACTTAGCTTAATGTTATCAAGGTTCACCCATGCCAAAGCATGTGTCAGTAGTTCATTTCTTTTTATTGCTGCATAACATTTCATTGTATAGATTTGCCACATCTTATTTATTCATTCATCAGGTGATGGGCATTAGGTTTGCACCTTTTAGCTATTTGAATACTGCTATGACCATTTGTGTAGAAATTTTTGTGTGGACATTTCTCTTGGGTACATAGAAGTGGAGTTTCTGGGCCGGGCGCGGTGGCTCAAGCCTGTAATCCCAGCACTTTGGGAGGCCGAGACGGGCGGATCACGAGG
>NW_012116265.1:26692697-26693010 GCF_000951035.1 Colobus angolensis palliatus
AGTGGTGAGAGAGGGCATCCCTCTCTTGTGCCAGTTTTCAAAGGGAATGCTTCCAGTTTTTGCCCATTCAGTATGATATTGGCTGTGGGTTTGTCATAAATAACTCTTAATAATTTGAGATACGTTCCATCAATACCGAATTTATTGAGAGTTTTTAGCATGAGAGGCTGTTGAATTTTGTTAAAGACCTTTTCTGCATCTATCGAGATAATCGTGGTTTTTCTTTTTGGTTCTGTTTATATGCTGGATTACGTTTATTGATTTGCATATGTTGAACCAGCCTCACATCCCAGGGATGAAGCCCACTTGATCA
>NW_012116265.1:26694776-26734070 GCF_000951035.1 Colobus angolensis palliatus
CTCAGCCTCCCAAGTAGCTGGGACTACAGGCGCATACCACCATGCCTGGCTAATTTTTGTATTTTTAGTAGAGATGGGGTTTTGCCATGTTGGTCAGGCTGGTCTCCAACTGCTGACCTCAAGTGATCCACCTGCCTCAGCCTCCCAAAGTGCTGAGATTATAGGTGTGAGCCACTACACCCGGCCTTGAACTAATTTTTGTATGTGATATGAGGTAGGGATCAACCTTCATTCTTTTGCATGTGGCTATCCAGTGCCTTAGCACCATTTGTTGAAAAGACAGTTTTCTACCCACTGAATTGTCTTGGTAGCTATATTAGTCTGCTCAGGCTGCCATAGCAGCATCCCACAGACTGGGTGGCTTAAACAACATAAATTTATTTTCTCCCACTTCTGGAGACTGAAAGTCCAAGATCAAGGTGCTGGCCTGGTTGGTCTCTGGTGAGGGCTGCCTTCCTGACTTCCAAATTCCAAATGGATGCCTTCTCTCTGAGCCCTCACATGGCCTTTCCTCTATGTACACACACTCTTGGTGTCTCTTCCTCTTTTTATAAGGACGCTAGTCCTGTTGGATTAGGGCCCTGCCCTGATGACCCCATTTAACCTTAGTTACCTCCTTAAAGGCCCTATCTCTAAATACAGTCACATTGCGGCTTAGGGCTTCAACATATTAATTTTGGGGGAACACAATTCGAGTATAACAGTAAGCTTGTCAAAAATCAATTGACCATAAATATAAGGGTTTATGTTTGCACTTTTAATTCTGTTCCATTCATTTGTATGTCTGTTCTTATGCCAGTGTCACACTATCTTGATTACTATAGCATTGTAGTAAGTTTTGAAATTAGTTTATCTTTTACCTATACTAATTCTTAGCAAAATCCCCCTGGAAATGTCAATACCGTGACCATGCCAATGCCATAGGCACACTTAAATAGCTCTTACTTGGCTGGGTGTGGTGGCTCATGCTTGTAATCCCAGCACTTTGGGAGGCTCAGGTGGACAAATTGCTTGAGCCCAGCAGTTCAAGACCAGCCTAGGCAATATAATGAGACCCCATCTCTATAAAAAATGCAAAAATTAGCCAGGCATGGTGGTGTGTCCTTGTGGTCCTGGCTACTTGGGACGCTGAGGTAGGAGGATCACCTGAGCCTGGGGAGGTTGTAGTGAGCTGCGATTGCACCACTGCACTCCAGCCTGGGCAACAGTGAGACCCTGTCTAAGAAAAACAACCAGAAAGCTCTTGCTGTAGTGTTTGATTACTTTTTATCGTCTACAAGGAACCTTTATGTGAACTGTGTTCTTTGCTCTTCACTGTAACCTTATGAAGAGTATAAGGCACAGTGCAGTGGAGGATGCCGAGGCTTACAACAGCCGAGTCATTTCCCGAGAGACACAGAGCCTTGTGGTTCTCACTGATGATCTTTTCACTAAGAAATGGCAAGTTGTACTGGTCATACTGGTGAGTCTTCTTAAACAGAAGTCCTGATAAGACTTGTTTTGTAAATGATGATATTTTGAAATGGTGTTTCTCAAACTTTAGTGTGATCAAGAATCATCTGGAGAACTGGTTGAAAACAGATTCCTGAACCACAACCCTAGAGGTTCTCATTCAGTATGTCTGGAGTAGGGCTGGAGAATTTCTAACAAGCTCCCAGTTGATGCTCCTGCTGCTGGTTTGTGGTGCACACTTTGAACCCCACTGTCTTACTGGATATAGTGTTAAGAGTTTGCATATATAGTTAATTCAGACTTGTCAACTCTTTCACCTTCAGAATGTGCTTAGACTACTAAGGAAGCAATTTTCTTGAAATAGTATACTTTTAAAAGTTGCTTCCTTACATGACTTTAAAGATTGTAATCCATTCACTCGTTTTTTTTAAACTTTGAATGCTTACCAGATGTATACCAGATCCAGAGAATACAAAAATGAGTAAGAATTGTCCTTAAGAAAATTTTCTGCATCAGAATTATAGGCTGGGCATGGTGGCTCACACCTGTAATCCCAGCACTTTGGGAGGCCGAGGAAGGCGGATCACTTGAGGTCTGGAGTTTGAGACAAGCCTGGCCAACATGGCAAAACCCTGTCTCTACTAAAAATACAAAAATTATCCGGTCACGGTGGCAGGCGCCTATAATCCCGGCTACTCCGGAGGCCAAGGCAGGAGAATCACTCAGACCTGGGAGGCAGAGGTTGCAGTGAGCTGAGATCGCACCACTGCACTCCAGCCTGGGTGACAGAGTGAGACTCTGTCTCCAAAAAAAAAAACGAAAAACAAACTTGGAATTAATTACAGCAATGAAGAGAGGGTATATGTATGAAACACTTTGCTATGATTTGAATGTGTCCCTCAAGGTTCATATGTTGGAAACTTAAGCCTCAATACAACAGTGTAGAGAGGCAGGGCCTTTAAGAGGTAAATTAGGTCACAAGGGCAGACTTCATGAATGGATTAATGCCATTCTCTCTGGAATGGGTTCATTATTGTGGGAGTGGTTCCTTACTAAAGGATGACTTGGGTCCCCTTCCCTCTCTTGCCCATGTGATGCCTTCCATCTTGTTATGACACAGCAAGAAGGCCTTCATCAGATGCCAGCCCCTTGATCTTGGTCTCAGCTTCCATAATCATAAACCAGTTTCTGTAAGCTCATTATAGTTCCCCAGTCTGTCATATTCTGTTACAGCACCACAAAAGGGACCCAGACACCTGGTACCTTGGTTTTACCATTTCTTTTCTGCTGTTGCGTTTTCCTTTTGTTGTTTTCAAAGCTGGCTTTACTTCTCATATGAGTTTACAAAGAGTATAACTTCCGGTAGTCCAGAAATCAGCTTTTTTTTTTTAACTACTCCAAGCATCTCTGACCAATGTGAATAGCAGGATCTCAGCTATATGACATTGTCCAAGGCCCTGTAGAATGGGCCCTGTGGAGTTACTTGAAGAAGATGGATATACATGGGTATCAGGCGGGCACTGATATTAAATTATATAAATAGGGGAATATAAAGACCAAATATATGCATTATATATCAAACAAAGCATTCTGATGAGAGGTGGTCTAGCGAGGAGATCTAAAATGGGAATTACATTTTTTCTGGCTAAGGACTGGAGAATGAAGAGAGAGGGCAAACACTGGCCCTGTGAAGTACGTGGATTACATGTGATCCCTGGTTGTTTTTATGTCATATTCCTTATCCCTGGCAGATGGCAGACTTCATTCTTAACACTGTGCTTCATACCTCTCTCTTTACCTTCCAGTGACTGTCATGTGACATGGGTCTCTGCCCAAGCTCGTAATGAGACAATAGCAAGGCGGCTGTGGGACGTCAGTTGTGACCTGCTGGGCCTCCCAATGGACTAACAGGCAGTGGCAGTTGGACCCAAGAGAAGACTGCAGCAGACTACACAGTACTTCTTGTCAAAGTGATTCTCCTTCAAGGTTTCCAAAACCTTTAGCACAAAGAGAGCAAAACCTTCCAGCCTTGCCTGCTTGGTGTCCAGTTAAAACTCAGTGTACTGCCAGATTCATCTAAATGTCTATCATGTCCAAATTTACTTTGCTTCTGTTACTGCCAGAATTACTAGACATATCATAATAGGTTAAGAAGACCCTCATATGACCTGCATAGCTCATATTTTCCTTCTGAAAGAAACTACTACCTAGGAGAATCTAAACTATAGCAGGGATGATTTATACGAATTTGAACTAGCTTTTCTATTCACAATTCAGTTTCTCCCAACCAACCAGTCTTCACTTCAAAAGGGCCACACTGCAACCTCAGCTAAACTCCATGAGCTCAGGAGTAGGGCTTGACCAGGCGTGGTGGATCACTGGAGGTCAGTAGTTCAAGACCAGCCTGGCCAACATGGTGAAACCCCACCTCTGCTAAAAATACAAAATTTGCCGGGCATGGTGGCACACACCTGCAATCCCAGCTACTCGGGGGGCTGAGACAGTAGAATCGTTCAAACCCGAAGGGTGTAAAGTAAGCTGAAATTGCATCACTGCACTGCAGCCTGGGCAGCAGAGCAAGACTTTGTCTCAGGAAAAAAAAAAAAAAAAGAGCAGGGCTTGACCCTCACCTCTTTAACTGTCATGCACCAGCTTCTGGATTCTTTCAGGAGATTCTTAACTGAAGCTGGATTATGGCATGGTCTTATCTCTGACAACCTAAAGCCACTGCTGTTAAGATGCTTTCTCATGTCTAAACCGCAGAACAGCTTCCTTTTCTAAGAAGTCTGTGAGGTTTGGGGAATGGCAGAAATGTAGAGGAAGGCAGAAATTATAATCAAGTTCAAACTGTCGTTTTCCTGTTTCTTGGACCAGGAAGTAGATAAGGAAAGGGGCACTCTGAAAAGTCAGGCCACTGGACTCCAGTTAGTGACCCCAGGCCCATGGAAGACTCCTTTTTTGTGCCTTCATTTCTCTTAGAAAATGAGAAGAAAGGCTTTTTGGTCATCATCATTGTGTGTGTCTTTGTGTGTCGTCTTGTTTATGTATGCCAAGGGAGTATTTTCACAAAGTTCAAAACAGCCACAATAATCAGAGATGGAGCAAACCAATGCCATCCAGTCTTTATGCAAATGAAACACTGCAAAGGGAAGCAGATTCTGTATATGTAACTACCCACCAAGAGCACATGGGTAGCAGGGAAGAAGTAAAAATAAAGGAGGAGAATACTGGAAGATAATGCATGAAATGAAGGGACTAGTTAAGGATTAAGAAAATAGCAAAAGACATTAAATATACTAACATAGCTATGAAGGAATTGAGGGTGAGCATCCAAGACTGATGAGGTCTTAACAAAAACCAGTGTGGCAAAAAAAAAAAAAAAAAAAAAAATCCTAAAAACAGAAAGAAAAAATCCAATTCTTTTATTCAGAAAAATTATCTTAGGGACTGATATTGGTAATTATGGTCAATTTAATAATCTTTTGGGGGCATTTCCTTACATTATCTTGACAAGATTAAAATGTCTATGTGCCAAAATTCTGTATTTTATTTGGAGACTCTTTTTTTTTTTTTTTTTTTGAGATAGAGGCTCGCTCTGTCGCCCAGGCTGGAGTGCAGTGGCATGATCTCGGCTCACTGCAAGCTCCACCTCCCGGGTTCAGGCCATTCTCCTGCCTCAGCCTCCCGAGTAGCTGGGACTACAGATGCTCGCCACCTCGCCCGGCTAGTTTTTTTGTATTTTTTAGTAGAGACGGGGTTTCACCGTCTTAGGATGGTCTCGATCTCCTGACCTCGTGATCCGCCCATCTCGGCCTCCCGAAGTGCTGGGATTACAGGCTTGAGTCACCGTGCCTGGCTGGAGACTCTTTATCAAAAGTAATGCCAGAGGAAGTCTGAGGAATTAGTAGTGTTCCCATCACTTGTTTAGAGTGTGCTATTCTAAAATATTTTGATTTCCTGGAATGACAATTATATTTTAACTTTGGTAGGGGAAAGAATTATAGGACCACAGTCTTCACTTCTGATATTTGTAAATTAATATTTCATTGAACTTGTTTTGACCATTAAGCTATATGTTTAGAAATGGTCACTTTATGGAAAAATTATAAAAATTCTGATAATAGTGCAGAATAAATGAATTAATGTTTTACTTAATTTATATTGAACTGTCAATGACATAAAAATTCTTTTTGATTTTTTGTTTTCATTTACCAGAATAAAAACTAAGAATTAAAAGTTTAATTACAGTCAAAAGAAGAAAACACTGTTCATTATTATGGTTATGCATTGATTTTTCATTCTAAAGAATAATTTTTCCCAGAGTCTAGCTACACTGCAATCTCAATCCACATGCTATTAATTTAGGTTGTGTGATAATCTGATTATTCATTCACCATTTCCTACTTAACATTTTTTGACACTCTTCACAGATACTTTTTCCACATTTCTTGATCATCCCGGGCCATTTTTTTTTTTCTTTTTTCTTTTCTTTTTTATTAGAGACAGAGTCTTGCTTTGTTACCCAGACTGGCCTCAAACTCTGAGCTCAAACAATCGTCCCGCCTCGGCCTCCCAAAGTGCTGGGATACAGGTGTGAGCCACGGCACCCGGCCCCAGCCTATTAATCTTTTTTTTGCACCTGCCCCTTATTTCTGTACTGTGACAAGTCCGAGCATTGTGTTGTGGAACTTACACAGTATACTGACAGTTACTTCAGACTTGGTCATGTCTGTGCTCAGTGCATATTAAGAGCTCAACCAAAGTGTGTTGAATCAACAGCCAATGAACTTGATCTAATAAAAATGAGGGCCCAGGAGATATAAATTAGCAAAGCATTTTCTCCTGAGCATTCATACATCTTTTAATATTTGTAGGCAGTTTAAAATTGAGCTCCCAAGCAAACATTTGAGAACAGACACCTTGAGCAAACCGTGAAATCGGTGAAAATAAGAATTTAATTTTTTTGAGATAGGGTCTTGCTTTGTCATCCAGGCTGGAGTGCAGTGGCGCTCACTGCAACCACTGCCTCCTGGGTTCACGTGATTCTCCTGCCTCAGCCTCCCAGTAGCTGGGATTACAGGCGCCCACCACCACGCTCGGCTAATTTTTGTGTTTTTAGCAGAGATGGGGGTTTCACCATGTTGGCTAGGCTGGTCTCGAACTCCTGACTTCAAGTGATCCGCCCGCCTCAGCCTCCCAAAGTGCTGGGATGATGCGTGAACCGCCATGCCCGACCTGAAGACAGGCATTTATACCCATGGAGTGCAGGAAAGGACCTTGTAATTGTTAACAGGTGACACTTAGTGGCAGATGAGACCTAATGAAGCCAGGCCCACCTTCCACACCAGATTATAAATTCCCCCGGAGCAGAGAGTAAATGTTTTATTCACCAACATGCCCAGATCCCTCGCAATGCCTACGCTTGACAAAACACCTGTTGTGAACAAGTGCACGAGGCAGCCTAGTGCACTAGTCGGGCCTAGCAACTAGAGTATTTCGAGGTCATCCTAACTGGGTTCCACTTTTGAATTTTTGTTTTTTGGGTTTGTTTTTTTGGAGACAAGGTCACCCTCCACTTGGGAGCAAGGTCTCCCAAGCTGGAGTGCAGTGGTGGCAACTCCGCAGTCTCAACCTTGTGGACTCAAGTAATCCTCCTGCTTCAGCCTACCGGGTAGCTGAGGCCAAAAGTGCGCGCCACCATGCCCGGCTCCTATTTTGGGTTTCCGGTAGTGCTCTCGCTATTGTGACCAGGCTGGTCTCGAACTACTGGGTTCAAGCAATCCTCCCACCTCGGCCTCCCAAAGTACTGGGATTACAGGCGCGAGCCACTCGCCCGGCCGGGTTCCACTTCTGAAAGCTTGGGGAGCCGCTGGGCGTTCCAGGAAAAGTGCTCCACCTCCCGACTGCAGGCAGAGCCCCCGGCCCGGCTATCTTTCCAGGGCCGAAAGCTAACATTCAGTCAAGACGCGAAATGAGGAATTCGGGTCAGGGTGGCAAAGCAAAGCGCGATGACAGTGAGGACGGCGTCTAGACGCAAACACACATCAAATCGGGCACCGGGCTAAACCTGACACCCCGGGCAAAGCGCGACTCCGGGACCAGACGCTCTCCGAGTCAAACTACATCCCCCGGCGTGCACTGCAGCACCCGCCCCTGGCCGGCCGGCGGGGCCCGGGAGGAAGGCGGCCGAGCTGCCCGTCCCTCAGGTCCCCTAGGGCCCTTTCTTTGCGGCCTTTCCCCACCCCGGACCGGGCACTTCTCGGGCTCTGCGACTGCCGTTCGCCCCGCTCGCTCCCTCAGGAGTCGCCTAAGCCGCGCAGTCTCCCGCCTTCCCGTCAGGCTTTCGCGCCGGCGCTCCCGCAATCACGGGCTGGAGAGGGTGGGCGTTCCGGCTCGGGAGGACCCTGCCGCGGCTCCGGAAGAGCCTCGTCCTGGGCAGCGGTGGTGCGGCGGTCGTCGTTATGGCCACGGGGCTGGGCGGCTGACCTCCGGGCTAGGAGAGGGCCCAGAGCCCCGAATCTGGGTGGCCGCTGCTCCAGCGCGTCCTGCGCCATGGCAGCCTCCGCCGCCTCCTCGGAGCATTTCGAGAAGCTGCACGAGATCTTCCGCGGCCTCCATGAAGACCTACAAGGGGTGCCCGAGCGGCTGCTGGGGACTGCTGGGACCGGTGAGGCGCTGGTGGGCCACGCCGTGGGGAGCGCGGCCCCACGCGCTTTGGAATTTTCCCCCACCTTCCTCCCAGACCCGGGCCCGCGTCTCCTCCCTCCGCGTCCTCAGACACGCCCCCTAGGGCTGGCTGGGTCGCAGCCCCAGGTCTCCCTGCCACTGAGAGTGAATTGGGGACGCGCCCGGGGACGCGGGGTTCAGTTCCCTGGAATCCTTCTATGGCCTTCCACATTTTCTCGGTTTTTTTCACTGCGGCAAACAGAGCAGAGGGGCTTTTACATATGCGGTCCTGTAATGTAGCATGGGTTTCTTTCGTAGCTGTTGTTGTTTGTTTTATGCATTTAGAAGCACTAGTCTCAAGACAGGTCTAGTTTTCACCAGACTGACAGAGGATCTGTAGCGCAGAAAAAGGGTTAAAAACCCAAAGGAGTCATAATTTGGGGTGTTGGTATATACCTGTTATTGGAGGGTAGAGAGCTGGCCTTTAAAACCTTATTGTGGCGTTTAGATGTGGTCTTGTTTTGAACGTTTTTACTGCTGAGACTATTTACTACCCCTTAATTTCATGGTTCAGGTTGCTACAAGTTTTGTCTGGAGGAGCTAGAGTTTTCCGGCCCTAGATCCATAGGAAGACCTGCTATATATAGTTCTTGGCCTCCGGATATATAGAACTTGATGGCAAGGACAAAACTTTGTTTTATTGCTTTTATTTAAGGGTCAGAGCTTGAGTGTTTGCTCAACGAATTACTCAAGGTCATAGGAATTGAATGACTTTGGTGAGAATGAAATGCATGTATTTAATATATATTTATTGTGAGGCTGCTGTGTGCCAGGCACTGTTCTAGGTGCTGGTGAATATTGCAAATTACAGTGAAAAAGACATGCACGTCCCCATTCTAGTGGGTAGGTGATAAACAATATATAACTATTAAGCGGCAGTGTTAAAGAATACAGGAAAATAAATCAGAGTAAAGGAACAAGGGATGGGACTTCAGTTTTATTTTATTATTATTATTATTTTTGAGACCGAGCCTTACTCTGTCATCTAGTCTGGAGTGCAGTGGTACCATCTCGGCTCACTGCAACCTCCACTTCCCAGATTGAAGCGATTCTCCTGCCTCAGTCTCTGGAGTAACTGGGATTACAGTTGCGCCACCACCCCTGGCTAATTTTTTTTGTATTTTTAGTAGAGACAGGGTTTCACCATGTTGGCCAGGCTGGTCTCTAACTCCTGACCTCAAGCGATCTGCTTTCCTTGGGACTTCAGTTTTAAATAGGGCGGTTGTGAAAGTCCTCTCTGAGGAGATGGCATTTGAACTGAGACTTGAATGAAGAGAGGGAGTAAATCAGAAATCTGGGAGAAGTAAGTGTCAGAAGGAGGGAATAGCACTGCAAATGTCCTTAAGCAGAAATGAGCTTGGTGTGTTCAACGAAGACCAGGAAGTTCCATGTGTTTGGGATGAAGTGAGCAAAGGAGAGAAGTAGGCAGGGCCAGACCATGTAGGGCCTTGTGGACCATGGTGAAAGACTTGTGCCTTTTTCTAAATATGATGGGATGCAGTTAAAATATATTGTGCAGAAGCATTGTGGGATCTGATTTATGTGATTGAAAAGTTGACTGCAGGCAGGGCACAGTGACTCACACCTGTAATTCCAGTGCTTGGGGAAGCAGAGGCGGGCAGATCACTTGAGGTCAGGAGTTCAAGACCAGCCTGGCCAACATAGTGAAACCCTACCTCTACTAAAAATACAAAAATTAGCCAGGCATGGTGTCAGTTGCCTGTAATCCCAGCTACTCAGGAAGCTGAGGCAGGAGAATTGCTTGAACCCAGGAGGCAGAGGTTGCAGTGAGCCGAGATCGTGCTGCTGCACTCTAGTCTGGGCAACAGAGTAAGACTCTGTCTCAAAAAAAAAAAAAAGAAAAAAAAGTAGACTGCAGGCTAGGCGTGGTGGCTCACACCTGTAATCCCAGCACTTGGGAAAGCTGAGTTAGGAGTATTGCTGTGTTGAAGGATTTTGAGACCAGCCTGGGCAACGTGGTGAAACCCCATCTTTACAAAAAATACAAAAATTAGCCAGGCATTGTGGTGCGTGCCTGTAGTCCCACCTCCTGGGGAGGCTGAGGTGGGAGGATCATTTGCGCCCAGGAGCTGGAGGTTGCAGTGAGCCAAGACTGCACCACTGCACTCTAACCTGGATGACAGAGCAAGACTCTGTCTAAAAAAAAAAAAAAAAGTAGACTGCATTTTCAAGCTGGCACTGAATTAATTTTTGCAATGCCCATTTCTATAAGGCTAAATAATGCAAAAGAACATTGCTTTGAAAAATAGAAAATTGAATTCATTATTACTATGGTTTGAATGTCCCCTCTAAAACTTATGTTGAAATTTATTTGCCATTTTAATCGTGTTAAGAGGTGGGACCCGTAAGAAATGATTAGACCATGAGGGCTCCATCCTCAGGGATTGGATTGTTATCCTGAGAGTGGGTTGGTTGCTGAGAGAGTGGGTTAGTTCAGCCCTCTCTTGCTTGCCTGCTCTCTTGATCTGTTGCTCTTCCACCTTCTGCCATAGGGTGACCCATGGGTAGTAAGAAGGCCCTTGAAAGAATCAGGCCCCTCAGTCTTGGGCTTCCCAGCCTCCGGAACTCTGAGAAATACGTTTCTTTTCTTTATAAATTACCCAGACTCAGCTATTCTGTTATAGCAACATAAAGCTTAGATAGTTACATTCACATTTGTTGTCTCCCCAGCCCTTTTCTCCATCCTGCAAAGAGGACAGTCGGAAATATGTGAATTTTTTTTTTTTTTTTTTTTGAGACAGAGTCTTGCTCTGTCACCCAGGCAGTGATACAATCTCAGCTCACTGCAACCTCCACCTCCTGGGTTCAAGCGATTGTCATGCCTCAGCCTCCCAAGTAGCTGGGATTACAGGCGCCTGCTACCACACCCAGCTAATTTTTGTATTTTTAGTAGACACGGGGTTTCACCATGTTGGCCAGGCTGGTCTCAAACTCCTGACCTCAAGTGATCCACCTGCCTCGGCCTCCCAAAGTGCTGAGATTACAGGCGTGAGCCACTGTGCTTGGCAGAAATAGGTGAATTTCTACCCAACCACAAAATATTCTAAGTTGCTGGCAACAGACATAGTTGTAAATAAACTATATACATATCCCTAGAATTGTAATAAGAAGTCCAACAACTTTACCTCTTATTCACTACCTCGTTCACACTGCTCAATAAATATTTGTTGAATAAATTGAATTTATCTAAGCAAACACATGGTGCCTCATCTGAATCCCTCTTTTTCTAGTTCAGAGACCACATCATAAAGTTTTCATGAATGCCTATCATGAATTATTAGGCACAGCATAATGTACATAATACAGCCCTTGCATGTAGCTTATGCTGTGTAATTGAATTAAGTTATTTTTCAATAAACACTGAGAATTATTATGTATCAGCCACTGTCTGGGCCCTGAGGACTTCCAGAGTGCTTATCTGAAAAAGAAACAAACGGCCGGGCACAGTGGCTCATGCCTGTAATCCCATCACTTTGGGAGGCCTAGGCGGGCGCATCACAAGGTCAAGAGATAGAGACCATCCTGGCAAACATGGTGAAACCTTGTCTCTACTCAAAATACAAAAATTAGCTAGGTGTGGTGACATGCGCCTGTAGTCCCAGCTACTCAGGAGGCTGAGGCAGGAGAATCAACTGCCCAGGATGTGGAGATTGCAGGCAACAGAGCGAGACTCCATCTCAAAAAAAAAAAAAAAGTAAACAAACTTACAACAAAGTGTGTGATTAATCCTAAAATAAAGTTCTCAGAGACCATAAAAAAGGCTGGACTTGAGCATGGGGAAGAGAGGGAAGCTTCAAAAAACTTCAAACTGAATATAAGGGGTTGAATGGGAGTTTGCTAAACAGGGGAAATGCAAAGAGACAACACAGAAGTTAAAAAAAAATGGAATACCCCCAACTCTGGAGCTTAGAATGTATATGGGAAAGTAGTAGTAGATGGGGCAGGTGAAACAGCCAGATTGTGAGGGGATCTTAGTGTGACATCGAGACATTTGGACTTGATATGGAAAGTCAGTAAAGGACTTAAAGCAGTTGACTGATGCGGATTTTAGAAGGAGGGCATTAATTGCTAGGCAGAGGACGAGAGAGAGCACAAGAATCTGGGTATAGGGGACTGTGTTAAGAGCCTTTTGGGCAGTTGCCTTGGTAACACGGGAATTTGTTTGACACAGGGTCTCACTCCTGTCTCCTGTCATCCAGGCTGGAGTGCAGTGGCACCATCACTGCTCACTGCAGCCTTGGCTTCCCAAGCTCAAGTGATCCTCCCACCTCAGCCTCCTGGGTAGCTAGGGCCGCAGGCGCATGCCCCTAGGCCTGGCTAATTTTTTGTATTTTTAGTAAGGGTCTCCCTTGTTGTCCAGGCTATTGTCGAATTCCTGGGCTTAATTAAGATCCACCCACCTCAGCGTCTTAAAGTGCTGGGGTTACAGGTGTGAGCTACAGTGCCCGGCCCAAGAGGTGGTTTTGAGGCAGAAATTAACCAGCTTCAGTGGATATGAGGAGTGAGGGAGAAAGATTCCAGGGTGTCTGCATTTTTTCACTTGGTCAACTGGGTGAACGATGAACTTAAATAAGAAACATAAGAAGAGAAGCAGAGTTTGGGTTGTGGATGAGAATATCAAAGGTACCTGGAGAACAGAGATCATGACATAATATATGTCCATTCTAGCCTCACAGAGTATTTCTTCATGGGTGCATCACACCAACATGGCACATGTATACATATGTAACAGACCTGCACGTTGTGCACATGTACCCTAGAACTTTAATAAAAAATAAAAATAAATAAATAAATAAAATTAAATATGGGGGCCAGGTGTGGTGGTTCATGCCTGTAATTCCAATATTTTGGGAGGCTGAGGCAGGAGGATTGCATGAGGCCAAGAGTTGGAGACCAGCCTTGGCAACATGGTGAGACCTATCTCTACAAAAAAAAAAAAAATATTAGCTGAGCGTGGTGCTGCTCACCTGTAGTCACAGCTGCTCAGGAGGCTGAGGCAGGAGGATCACTTGAGTCTAGGAGTTTGAAGTTTTAGTGAGCTGTCATCATATCATTGCACTCTAGCCTGGGTGACAGAGCAAGACTTTGTCTCTAAAATTAACAATAAAACATTTATGAAGAAATATGTGAATTGAGAGGCCATATAGTATAATATTTAACAGCAAGAATTCAAGAGCCAGATTGCCTGAGTTTAAATCCACCTTTTAGTAGCAGTGTGACCTTGGACAGGTTACTTTAACCCAATTAGTTTTCCCTGCAAAATGGGGATAAATCTTAGTGTCTACTTCATAGGGTTTTTGTGAGGAGTAAATGAGTTAATATATGTAAAGTCCTTAGAATACTGCTAATATAGATAATAGAACTACTAGCTGTGTTATTTAAATGAAAACTAAGAATACCAGCCCTGTATACAACTACTCTTACCTTTTTCTTTTTTTTCCAGAGCACTTGTTTTCTGACATGTTAGACACTTAGTACATTTATGATATTTACAGTATATTGTTTGTCTTCCTTTCACTAGGACAGTGGTTTCATTGTGGTCCATGAACCAGCAGCATCAGCATCATCTGGGAACTTGTTAGAAATGCAAATTCTTGGGCCCAACCCCAGACTTATTGAATCAGAAACTTTTAACAAGCAGTGTGTTTTCACAGCCTTCCAGGGGGTTTCTGATGAAGGCCAAGTGTGAAAGCCACTGAGCTAGAATATAAGCTCAATATTATGTCTTTTTTTCACTGTGTTTCCTAAGCACCAGAACAGTGCCTAGCACAGACTAGGTGCTCCATAGATATCTGTTGGATGATGGAATATGTGAATAGTGTGAATTGTTGGAAAGAAAATATTAATATATGATTGTGATTTGTTTCTATTCTACTGTTGTCCGCATTTTCATTACTTTAAAAATGGGTATATTCTACCTATTAAAACAACAAAAACAGCATTTCTCCAAAGTACAGTCTCCATTCACTTTCTGCCTTTGAAGGATATTAGAGACAATGTGTCGTATTTTAGGAAGTTTTTGTGGCAGTGACTGTCCATTACCACATACAATAATTATTAATCCATTTAATATCTCATTAAGTACCTATGGCCATAATTTCTAGTCTTGGTTTTACAACCTCTGAAGAGGTCTCTCCACTTACTTTGGAGTACCATAATGTGCTATAATTTCTTAATCTAATCAATAATGTTAAATGCCGGTGGTCATGGTTTCTAGTTTTGTTTTTGTCATACCTGAAGACGTCTCTCCATATGTCTTAATGGGTATCATAAAAATATTCAAAGTTTTCCATTTTAAATCATTTAGATCAGTATGTATAACACAAGACCCTATTATTTTCGGAGCCAGAAAAAATAATCACTATGGAGTACTGTAGTCAGCTGGCCGATAAACACCAATTACTTACAGACTGTAGAATTTTAACTATTCTAACTTCTCATATTTTCTACTGAATTTTGTGTTTGCTCTTAGGTTTTCGTAAGTATTTACTTTCAGAAACAATGGTGGTTCCTATTTATTGAGCCTTTATATTTGGCACTTGCTAAGTGAATGTTATGTGTATTATTTCTTTTAACCCTTTCAAACAAGCCTTATGAGGTCAGTAGTTTTATAGTCGCTATTTGCAGATGAGTAAACAGGTTGGTTGAGAGGAATCTGTTGCTTTTAACTCCTGCATGGTGTGGGATCTAGTCAACTGTCACGGTATAGAAATAAAGGGTGTAAGTCCTCCATTTTGCCACAGTGAGGCGCCAAAAGCAAAGTAACCACATATTTATGAGCTGGTGAAACTGAAGTTATTTCCACAACTTTAAAGGGCCAAGAGTAGGCATTCTTGGACTGGAAATTCAAACCCCCATAAGGAAGAGAGGCTGCTCACTTTGGTCAGACATTAAGGTAGGCTTTCTGTAGTTCTGTTTTTCAGAGCTGTTTCCATTTTACTCCATGTCAGCATCCACCCAGTTTCCCAAAGGAGACAGAGTTGGGCCCAGAGAGTCCCTCACGTGTGACTGATTTGGGCAGGCTTGTGGGGTGGGGGATAATGGTATTTGAAGTGGTTAATTCTTGCTCATGGTGCGCATTCTCCCCAGGATGCCACCTTGCTGTTTGTAGTTGATTGTGACGTCAATTCTAACTCCCTAAAAAGAGGAAGAGGTTTTTTGTTTTTTAAGCAAATTTTTTCCAGTTGTTAAAGGCTATACCCTGGGCGCACAAAAATGCCCCTCAGTTGTGTACAGTATACAGTTGTTTACTGTACAGAAAAGCCTTGGACTGGGAGTCAGCAGACTTGCACTCCAGAACTAGTGCTGCCATACATTTGCTGTTCTGATGACTGGGGAGGCACTCACTTTCTCCAGGGCCTAGCGTCCTCAGCGGTAAAGGCAGGAAGTTAGACTAGATGATCGCTGAGGTACATCCTAGCTCTAGCATTCATTGGTTTCATAATTCTGAGCCTGAAGAATTTTTGAAAAGCAGCTGTCTATCCCTCTCAGTTGGGTAGAGATCAGCTTCTTGAATTATCTGCCTCCCTGGCTTTATTATCACAAGAAATGATTTGAAAGGCTTCTGTTTTGTTTGTTTTAAATCTTAGAAGTCCAGAAAGGATCTCATAAATGTAGTGAAGTTCTTTAAAAGTATGTTAAGTTATAGAGCACGCATAACAGGAAATGTGTTTTATGAAATCAGGTAGGAAATGGAATATTCCAGCACACAGAAGTTAGTGAAAGGAGAGAGGTTCTGTGGTTGTCTTCTCCCCCTTTCATTTATGTAGTGACTTTCCTGGAATCATTCTAGAATTTGCCCCTTGAGAATGCAGATTTTCATGCCCATTAACAAAGGAAGAATAAAGGAGGAGACTTTATGACTAAACACAGTTGTAGAAAAATCTAGGAAAGGAACGAGCTAGGAAGGGAATGTACGTATGTGTACAGTACTGCTTCCTACTGTCTGGCTTGGATCAGGAGTGAGCATGCCTGAATTTGGAGATGTGCGGACTCAGAGCAGTGATGATGCTCAGCACTTTTGGGACAGCTTATTACAAAGTGATACAATACTGCTCCATGGAAGTAGCCATTTTTGACTGTAGGTATTATTTCAGTACTGGTAGCTAAGAACACAGCCCCCTCACAGATAGTAATAGCTGCTTTGGTGCTCATTTCAGTTACATCATAGATGGTCAAGAGTCATACCGTTTGCCGTGGTGAACCTTCCCCTACTTTTTTTTTTAAACCACAAACAGAGCCATGGGTTTTGTGAGTAATATGGAGGAAAATGTCTGGAGTATCTTGTGTATATTAAGGGGGTGTCACACAATAATTAATGAGACGTCGTAAAGAGTGTGTTGTCGGCCGGGCGCGGTGGCTCAAGCCTGTAATCCCAGCACTTTGGGAGGCCAAGACGGGTGGATCATGAGGTCAGGAGATCGAGACCATCCTGGCTAACACGGTGAAACCCCGTCTCTACTAAAAAATACAAAAAACTAGCTGGGCGAGATGGCAGGCGCCTGTAGTCCCAGCTACTTGGGAGGCTGAGGCAGGAGAATGGCGTAAACCCGGGAGGCAGAGCTTGCAGTGAGCCGAGATCGCGCCACTGCACTCCAGCCTGGGCGACAGAGCGAGACTCCGTCTCAAAAAAAAAAAAAAAAAAAAGAGTGTGTTGTCATTTGCGTGTTCAGGCAGTAGCCACATCTAAGGAGGTTTATAGTTCTAGGATCTATGGCATAGTAAAAATGACAAAATAAATTTATGTATTTCAGAGGAACTTGGTCTCAAGTTGAGATTATAGAACATATGCATCCAAAATGATTTATGGTCACTTAAAAAGTAGGATACATGGACAGGTGTGGTAGCTCACACCTGTAATCCCAATACTTTGGGAGGCTGAGGTTGAGGATTGCCTGAGTCCAGGAGTGAAGACCAGCTTCAGCAAATTATGAGATTGCCATGAGACAGTAAGGCCCCATCTCTATCAAAAAAAAAATTAGCTGGGTGTGGTGACTTGCACCTGTAGTCTCAGTTACTTGGGAGGATGAGGCAGGAGAATTGCTTGAGCACATGGGAGGATTGCTTCAGTCTGGGAGGTCGAGGCTGCAGTAAGCCGTAATCATGCCACTGCACTCTAGCCTGAGTGAAACTCTGTCTCAAAAAAAAAAAAAAAGATACAACTGACATTAGATGCTGTTGTGGTTAACAAAATGTAAATCCATATAAAGCATTACAGTTACATTACATCTTATGTAGGATTGGATTCAAAAGTCAGGGCTTGGCCAGGTACAGTAGCTCACGCCTGTTATCCCAGCACTTTGGGAGGCTGAGGTGGGTGGACTGCATGAGGCCAGACTGGCTAACATGGTGGAACCCCCTCTCTACCAAAAAAATAGAAAAATTAGCTGGGTGTGGTGGCGTACTCCTGTAATCCCACCACTCAGAAGGCTGAGGCACGAGAATCACTTGAACCCGGGAGTTGGAGGTTGCAGTGAGCTGAGATGATGCCACTGCAGTCCAGCCTGGGCAACAGAGTGAGGCACAGTCTCAAAAAAAAGTCAGGTCTTAAGATGAAAATCAGAGTAGACAAATCATCTAAGAAAATCTCAGGACAGCAACTGAATACCCACAGGCCATTTCTTCATAAGCCCAGCTCATCTGTTCTCTTTTGCAGTAGAATGGCTGAGGTGGATGGATCACTTGAGGTCAGGAGTTTGAGATCAACCTGGCTAACATGGCGAAACCCTGTCTTCACTAAAAATACAAAAACATTAGCCGGGCATGGTGGTGGGTGCCTGTAACCCCAGCTGCTCGGGAGGCTGAGGCAAGAGAATTGCTTGAACCTGGGAGGCGGGGGTTGCAGTGAACCAAGACCGAGCCACTGCATTCCTGTCTGGGCGACAGAGTGAGACTCTGTCTCCAGAAAAAAAAAAAAAAAAAAAAAAGAAAAGATGGCTCTTTAGTTGGTGGAAGTGCTGCTGGCTTGTGTTTAGGAGTCACATTGAAAAATACGTAGCTGTAAAAGACCATATCCCCATACATGCTACAGCATAGATGAACCTTGACTTTATGCTAAGTGAAATAAGCTAAACACAAAGGACAAATACTGTATGATTCCACTTAACGGTGTACCTGGAGTAGTGAAATTCATGGAATGGGGAGGTGTTTAATGGGTATGGAATTTCAGTTTGAGATGATAAGTTCTGGAGAACAGTTAGTGGTGATGGCTTCACAACGGTGTGAATGTACCTAGCCACTAAGCTATACACCTACAAATGGTCAAAATGGCAAATTTTATGTTACATGTATTTTGCCACAATTTAAAAAAGAAACAAAGACTATATCCCCAGACTATGAAGGTACTTCCAAAAGATGAGTTCAAAAAGTTGGAGGTTGCAGTGAGCCGAGATCACCTCACTGCACTCCACTCCGTCTTGAAAAAAACAAACAAACATTGTAAACGATGGTAACTTTGTGGTGAGAAGTAGATTATATGTAGATTTCCAGGGAGAACATTCATTTGGAGGTATAAATTTTTTTTAAAAAATCAAGCTCCTCATAAACGGAGTTAATTTTTGCTTGTTAGATATGAAGGGATGACCTACTTCCTCATTTTATAGTCAGTGAAGGAGGAGGTGCGGTCAGAAAGAAATGAAGGAAATTATCCAAGTTTACATGCTGAGTCAGGCCTGAACCTGGCACCAGAACCTCACTCCCCTGACTAACCAGGAAAGGTGTTTGTATGCCTTTGCCCCATACAAATGTTTACCAGGTGACAGCATTCTGGTACCACCTTCATAGTTTTTGCCATCCAAGTATCATTATTATGTCACTTACCTTTTCTTTTCTTTTTTTTTTTTGAGGTGGAGTCTTGCTCTGTAGCCCAGGCTGGAGTGCAGTGGCACGATCTTGGCTCACTGCAAGCTCCGCCTCCCAGCTTCACGCCATTTTCGTGCCTCAGCCTCCCGAGTAGCTGGGACTACAAGCGCCCACCACCACACCCGGCTAATTTCTTGTATTTTTTAGTAGAGATGGGGTTTTACTGTTAGCCAGGATGGTCTTGATCTCCTGACCGCGTGATCTGCCCACCTCGGCCTCCCAAAGTGCTGGGATTACAGGCGTGAGCCACTGTGCCTGGCCTTGTCACTTACATTTTCTTTGTGTCAACTTATTTCATGTAAAATACATTTATTTAAAACAAAGTTATTTAAAAATGAAACTTCCTATCATATTTTAGATGGAAAACCTGTAGTATAAGTGATCAGAAAATACAATGAAGACAATACTGTTTTAGTTAGATGTTGTTTTGAAGCTAAAGCCTGTTCTATTTTTGTTCAAAGGGGAGATTAGTAATTTTTAGGTATTAAAGATACAGTTAACCAAAGGGATGGAATGGGAAAGGCTGAAAGGGGAATGAATAACGTCTCATTGTTTGAGTCATTACCAGTGCCACACCCAGAGAAAAACAAGCACCATACCAGGCAGTCTCCCAGCAAGCAGAGTGGATAGAATTTTTAATTTGTTTTGCAGAAAAGTAGTAGATACGAGTTAACATAGAAGTGGTTCACTGTGGGAGTGAAGGTAGGGGGTTTCAGAGAGTCACTATTGGTAAACATTCTTTTTTTTTTTTTTTGAGACGGAGTCTCGCTCTGTCGCCCAGGCTGGAGTGCAGTGGCGCAATCTCGGCTCACTGCAACCTCCACCTCCTGGGTTCAAGGATTTCTCTGCCTCCCAAGTAGCTGGGATGACAGGTGCCTGCCACCACGCCTGGCTAATTTTTGTATGGTTAGTAAAGACGGGGTTTCACCAGTTTGGCCAGGCTGGTCTTGAATTCCTGACCTCATGATCCACCTGCCTTGGCCTCCCAAAGTGCTGGGATTACAGGCATGAGCCACCATGCCCTACCATGGGAAGCTTATTCTAAGCAGAGGGAATGGCCTTTACAAATGTGTGGAAATAGTAATAAGCATTTGAAACTTATCTATCTTTTCTAGAAGAGAAGAAGAAGTTGATCAGGGATTTTGATGAAAAGCAACAGGAAGCAAATGAAACGGTGAGAACAAGGAACAAATTTTGTTTCTTCTACCTGGTGTTGGTCTTTTCCAGAAGTAATGCTATGAACTGATCACAGATTAACTGTTCCTGTCCATTGATCTTGATTTTGACTATTTCTTACTAAATGAAGCCAGGTGATAGGGATGGTTGTTGAGGGGGTTTGACAAACACAAATGGGTAAAGCCTGAAGACACTCGTGAAATATGACTCTTTGGTAATATATTGCTGATGTGAGTAGTGAGGGCATTCTCATACTTTTACCCAAGCAGTCTTTTAAAATGTGTTGTTTCTTTTGCTTGTTTGTGTTTTTGAGACGGAGTCTTGCTTTGTCGCCCAGGCTGTAGTACAGTGGCGCAATCTTGGCTCACTGCAAGCTCCACCTCCTGGGTTCACGCTGTTCTCCTGCCTCTGCCTCCTGAGTAGCTGGGACTACAGGCGGGCACCACCACATCCGACTGATTTTTTGTATTTTTAGTAGAGACGGGGTTTCACCGTGTTACCCAGGATGGTCTCGATCTCCTACCTCATGATCTGTCCGCCTCGGCCTCCCAGAGTGCTGGGATTACAAGGCATGAGCCACGGCGCCCGGCCTAAAATCTGTTTTTAAGAGCTGGTCATTAAGATAGGTTACTGGTCAGTGCGGTGGCTCACGCTTGTAATTCCAACACTTTGAAATGCCAAGGTGGGAGGATCACTTGAGGCCAGAAGTTCAAGACCAGCTCGGACAACCTAGGGAGACCCCCATCTCTACCAGAAAAAAAAAAAAATTACCGAGGTGTGGTGGTGCATGCCTCTGGACCCAGCTACTCAGGAGGCAGAGGTGGGAGGATCACTTCAGCCTGGTAGGTCAAGCATGTGGTTAGCCACAATTGCACCACCGCGCTCCAGTCTGGGTGGGTGGCAGAGCAAGACCCTGCCTCAAAAAAAAAAAAAAAAAAGAAAGTTACTGTTCTTTGTTAAACTTACTGTCACAGAAAATGTAGTTTAGAGGTAATTCTAACCATGTCCCTTTCTGCCTTAAAAGACAACATAGTAGCTGGACTTGGTACCTCAGGCAAGTCATGCATGAGTCTCAGTTGGCACCCAAAGTTTGTCAGAAGTTGGTTCAGTTTACTGAACGGTTTAACAACTGCTTCTCTTCACCTGTGGCTTTTCTGTTTTTTCGCTTCAGCCCTATGGAAGCAAGAGTCCTTTGACTCCATCTCATTATACTCTAGCTTCAGCAAACCCATTAAGATTGGGGCCAAAATTCTGGTCCCTGCTAGTACTCTGCAGAAATAATTGCCCCTGTATTTGCTACCCCAGAGCAGATAGAGAAAAAATTCTCTTTTGGCCAGCAAACTTCCTTCTTGCTTGTTCAGTTTCCCAGTTATCACAGTGAAGTTCTGAGAAGGAAGCACATCTGCATCCTTTTCTCTGTTTTGCATCTGTTTTAAGAAAGACCAGGCCACCAGACTGTAGAAACTATCTTCTTCCTAATGGGGGTACTAGGAGCTTTTCTTAATACCTGTGTGCAGCTGGGCATTTCCATGATACCTGTTTGTAGCCATTCTCCTGTTTCAGTTAATACCTTGGTAGCATTTTTAAAATCTTCTAGCTACTGCTGATTTGTTTGATGCTCAGATACTTGTTTTCTCCAAACTCAACAAAAGTAATAATCATATTCTGACCATTCCAGGCAGATGAAAATAATTTAGGGCCGCTTGTGAACATGTCCAGGTGTTACATTTTACTTATCCCAGAAAAATAGAAGTCTGATTCCCCTAAAGCATCCTGCTCTAGGGTAGGCCCCTGGTTGTCTCTGACCTAGAGACAAACTTAATTGATTTTCAGAAAGAGGAGCAGGAGAAGGGAAGAATCCTGATGCCAGACCCCTATCACTTTTAGTACAGTAGACTTCAAAGCACTTTTTGATGGCAATGTTCAATCATACCAGGCTAAAAACTTGGTATATTGAAGAGAGCTGAGAGAATTTGAAGATTTTGAACCCTAACTCCTTTTCTGTTTAATTTTTTTTTTTTTTTTAATAGAGATGAGGTCTTGCTATGTTGCCCAGGCCCGTGCTCAAATGATCCTCCTGCCTCCGCTTCCCAAAGTGCTGGGATTACAGGTGTGAGCCACTGTGCCTGGCCCGGACTCCTTTTTGTGTAATCTTGAGCAGGTTTCTTTAAGTTTTTTATATGAAATGGAGCATTTCCTACCTTACTGACTTGTTGTGAGGATTAAATGGAGAATGTATATAAAAATGTTTAGTAAACTATAAAGTACTTCCTGTTTTTCCATTCATTCATTCAGTTCATATATTTTGAAGGCCTGCTCTGTGCTTGCTAGGCAGTATGCCAGACATTCAGAATGAGAGGAACATGCCAGACATGGTCCCTGCCTCATGGAGCATATGGTTATTTGCTTGGTGTAGTCCAAATAAATAAGTGGTTTGATTAGTCCAAACTAGGCATATGTCCAAATGAGTGAGGGAAGAACCAGGCTATCCACTCACTACTTTCTGCCTTCCCAGCTGGCAGAGATGGAGGAGGAACTACGTTATGCACCCCTGTCTTTCCGTAACCCCATGATGTCTAAGCTTCGAAACTACCGGAAGGACCTTGCTAAACTCCATCGGGAGGTGAGAAGCACACCTTTGACAGCCACACCTGGAGGCCGAGGAGACATGAAATATGGCATATATGCTCTAGAGAATGAGCATATGGTAAGTTTTAGCTGTTGTTGTTTTTTTTTTCCTTAAGGGCCTATGTTGTTGGGGTATTTCATGTTATCAATGTATACTAGACTCTTGTTTCATTTTTTTCACCCTTATCCTCTTTTCTGCATCCAGGTCCTGTTATCCCCTTGGTATCTGCTCTATTTAATGCAGGCCTTTTGAACCATGTGCATATTTAGATTTCTTTTTATCCTTAATATAATACAGTCTCACAATTTAAAAAAAAAAAAAACAGTGCTTTGTATGTAGTAGTATATAAGTGTTACCTATTCTTATTATCTGGATCCTGTATTCTGACCCATTGATCTAATTTCTTTTCTCCTTGATCTTTTTTATTCTTTCATATAAATTTTAGAATCACTTTCTCAAGTATGCTTGGAAAATTCAGTTAGGTTTCTAATTTATCAGAATATTGTTACACAATCAATCCAAACTTTCCTTTACCTTAATGCCAAAATGGCCCAACAACTGAGATACAGTAACCAATGCAGGGCGCTTCTCGAGAAGGAACTTTCTGTCTTTTTATTCTGTGGTAATGGAAAGTGAGCCAGACTGCCTGTCTGGCTTTCAGGATTCTGATTTATAAAATTGGACTAATTGAACATCTATATTCTGAAACCATCTAGAGCAGCTTGATTGTTAAAGGAATAAAACGTCTGAAAGATTAAATGTGCTGCATTTGGTCTGTCTTCCACCAACAAAACACAAAGTAGAAATTCTCTGGCAAGTAGCATGACAGAGAAATAGAAAGGGGTCCACCAGTCCAGACTGAACAGAGGTAGAAAGGCTCGTACTCCAATTTTAAACAAATCCTGTTTCACAATGCATCCTGATTATAGTTTAAGAGACATTCAGAATGATATTGGCTTGGCATGGCTGATGCCAAAACTAGACCCCTTGAGAATGAAGTATTTAAAATTTTCAAATGGATGCACGAGGAATCACCACAGATTAGAAGCTAACAGAAGATCACTTAAAGGGAGACTGGAAAAAGGCAGGCAGGTGGAGCTGGTTAAAGTGGGAGTTGTAAAAGTGACTTTAGTCATGTTGCCAAAGTTGGGGAGGAAATCTAAACAATTTTGCTTTAAAATTATGAGTTTCAGAAATTATTAAAACATAATTTAGGTATCCATACCTTCTGTAAAATTATTGTTCCAAATCTGTCTGAAGTTCATTTATGTGATCTGATCTTTTCTTGGTCATTTTTTAGCCTACTCAGTTGAAAATCTGCATCTTTTATTTTGAAAACCTTTTTCCTTCTTCTTTGCGCTAACCTAACTGATTTTATTTGAACCTCATTCAGTGGTTTCCTCATCTGCTGGTCTGTATGCCATTAAGTCAAAATGCTACAGAGCACCGGGCACGGTGGCTTATGCCTGTAATCCTAGTACTTTGGGAGGCCAAGGCCGGTGGATCACCTGAGGTCAGGAGTTCAATACCAGCCTGGCCAACATGGTGAAACCCTGTCTGTACTGAAAATACAAAAATTAGCTGGGCGTGGTGGCAGGTGCCTGTAATCCTAGCTACTCGGGAGGCTGAGGCAGCAGAATTGCTTGTGCCGAGGCGGCAGAGGCTGCAGTGAGCTGAGATCGTGCCACTATACTCTAGCCCGGGTGACAGAGCAAGACTCCATCTCAAAAAAAAAAAAAAAAAAAAGGAAAGGAAAAAAAGAAAGTGCTTTTTGCTACTTCTGCTCTGGGAGCCAATCTTTTGGCTTCTTGATGGTCCTGCCAGTGGTCACCTGCTCTGTAATAGGCCTCTGTGAGCTGGGTTCCTTTTGAGTGTGCGCGTGTGCGCACGCACGCTTTGAACAGCTAAGAACTTGGAGCCACCTCCATTTCTGTCAGTGGTTGTTAATTCTGGCCTGACAAGGCTACTTTTGTCTTCATGCTGTCTGTGTTTAGGATTACAGGTGGAGTAAAACTTCGGTGGGGATTTAGAAAATTAGGGCAGTTGAGAAATTAGGGCAGGTGGGGAAGCTTGCTCAAGCCCCAGATGCTAATTTCCCTGAGACCAAATCACCCCCAGTGTGGCAGCCTCAAGGCTTTTTGTTTGACCTTAGGTGAAGTTCTTTTTGGGGCTCACCAAGAGGGTAACCACATAACGTTTTTTCCAGAATGTGGTAGTGTCTCAGACTTCTACAAAATTTCTTTAGATGCTGAAAAGAAGAATTTAGTCATCTAGGCAATACCACCCCGAACCTGCCTGATCTCAGAAGCTAAGCGAGTCAGGCCTGGTTAGTACTTAGGTGGGAGACCACCTGGAAATACCAGGTGCTGGAGGCTTAAAACGAAGAACAGAATAGCTTGTTCATGGTCCTTCAGTCCTCAGTACCAGTCAAGTGGGAATCTTCAGTGAATTAACCTTTTTCTAGGGCTGCGGAGTTTAGTTGGTTTGCTCATAACACTATCAAAGTTACAGGCTATATGCATTAATCAGGTAGCTCCCACATCTGGGCTGCCAACTTTCAGAATTTGATAGTCCAGGAGACACATGAACCAGTTCACATTCATCACAAACACAGGGAAAGTGCTCCAGTATTTTTAATCCATCTTTCCTCGCCTTATGTAAATGTAAAAGACAGTGGAGTGGGGGTATTGTGATCCTATTGATTCATTTCAGGTTCTGCTTTAGTCTGTGACCTTGAAAAGAATCATTAGCTTCTTTGGTTCTGTCTTAAAAGGAATGAAAATTATTGCTCACTGTATTCCTTCTAACATGGGGAAGGTCATGAGGAATATGCTGGCAATGAATTTATAATGGAAAAAGTCTAACATTTCTCTTCCATACTCCTTTCAGAATCAGCTACAGTCTCAAAGGGCAATGCTTCTGCAAGGCACTGAAAGCCTGAACCGGGCCACCCAAAGTATTGAACGCTCTCATCGCATTGCCACGGAGACTGATCAGATTGGCTCAGAAATCATAGAAGAGCTGGGGGAACAACGAGACCAGTTAGAACGCACCAAGAGTAGAGTAAGTCTGGGCAGACAGGGAAAGGGGCAAGTATGGGCAAATTAGGGGGCCACTGCGCCGGGAAACCATACTGAGACCAAAAGCTACAGCAGTTCTGTATTCAGGGAATAGTCTTTTTAAAGTTCGTATGCTTTTCTCAATTTTTATTTATTAATTTTTTTATTATTTATTTATTTATTTTTGAGATAGCGTCTCACTGTGTCACCCAGACTGGAGTGCAGTGGCGTGATGTCCACTCACTGCAACCTCCGCATCCTGGGTTCAAGCGATTCTCTTGCCTCAGCCTCCTGAGTAGCTGGGATTGCAGGCATGTGCCGCCACACGTAGCTAATTTTTGTATTTTTAGTAGAGACGGGGTTTCGCCATGTTGGCCAGGCTGATCTCGAACTCCTAACCTCAGGTGATCCATCCACTCCGGCCTCCCAGAGTGCTAGGATTACAGGCATGAGCCACTGTGCCCAGCTGCTTTGCTCAATTTTTAGTTTGCTTGGCCGAGAGATCTCCCTTAGAAGCAATTTTACCCCTAAGAATTAGACATCATTGGAAATTTTTGCTTCAGTGAAGGGAAAAAAAGATGGAAGAAACCTGATTTCTACACTTATAAGATTACAGGAATTAATAAGGATAAAGTGGCTGTATTCTGTCTTTGGCAAGAGAAATAATATGTCAAAAGGCACTTAAGGATTCAAAGCTTCCAATCTGAGATTTTAATTTTTCACACATCTAATAGAGTATTCTGCTATTCTTACAAAAACATCATCTACTTATACCCTGTCATTTAGAGCCAAGGCTATTTTCCAGATTTCATAAAATACTACCACAGTTTATAGATTTATAAATTATGCTTCAATCTTGGACTATAACCCTTTACTATTATCTAAGTAAAAGTAAAAAAAAAAAAAAAGTAATAGGGAAAAAAAATCTCTAAGGATTATCCAGTAAGGTAAGCTGGATCATTGTGGAAAGAAAACAAATATTTAAACCAAATGATGACTATATCAGGGACCTCTAGTCTTCTGTCACTCTGAGAGCCTCAGAAAAATAACTCATTTATTTTTTCCTTTCCATAAATGAGTTAACCTACGTAGGAATTTTTTAGTTTTTTAGAGACAGGGTCTTGCTCTGTCACCCAGGCTGGAGTGCAGTAGTGCAATTAGAACGTACTGTAGCTTCAAACTCCTGGGCTCAAGTGATCCTCATGTGTAGCTGGGACTACAGGCATGTGCTACTGTGCCTGACTAATTGTTTTAATTTTTTGTAAAAACGGGGGTCTCACTATGTTGCCAAAGTTGCTCTCGAACTCCTGGGCTCGAGCAATCATTCCACCTTGGCCTCCCAAAGTGCTAGGATTACAGGCATGAGCCACTGTGCCTGGCTGGAATTTTTTAATTAGTACAATTTGCCAGTTGAATGCTGTATTCTTAATAGCAGAAGGCAAATCAATTTGAAAAACATACTGTGGCCAAGATTTGGACAGGAAAATACTAGCTCAGTGTGAAGATTTGAGTAGATTTTCTTAGTAGCTACAATTCTCCATTAAGTCAGAGTAATGCCTGCCCTCTTCAGTGAAAATTCACAATAAATACTACATTCAAGGAAAGCTATGGAGAATGTAACTTGCTTTCAGATTGTGTGGGTTTTGGTTTTTGAACATACCAGGTAGATTGGTTGAATTTAAAAGCCCAGGAGGCCAGGCTTACATCTTAATTTTAGCACTTTGGGAGGCTGAGGTGAGAGGATGGCTTGAGCCTAGGAGTTTGAAACCAGCCTGAGCAACATAGCGAGATCTCATCTGTACTAAAAATCAAAAAAAGTAGCAGGGTATGGTGGCATGCACCTGTGATCCCATCTTACTTGGGGACAGGTGGGGGTATTGCTTGAGCATGGGAGGTCAAGGCTGTAGTGAGCTATGATTGCAGCACTGTACTCCAGCCTGAGTGACGGAGCGAGACCCTGTTTCAAAGAAATAAAAGCCAAGGAATGAGCTGAGCGGTCAGCTTACCAAGGCCACTGGGGAATGGGAACAGATGGCAGGTAGCCATCTGCTGGAGGTGAAATATCCTCCAGCTGTCCAGATTAGTAGCAGGCAGTTGAAAGTTCCATGGAGGTTCTTTTCACAATTCGATGCAACTGTCTCTTAAGAGGGTAAAGAAAAAAGATAACCAGATTCCAAAAGTAGTAACAGGCCAGCCTACAAAAACAAATGCCAACTCAAGAGGCTGTCCTGGAATTTGGCTGATGAAATTCAAATCTTTAGTTGCTCTATAGTCACTGGCTGTCCAGTCTGCTGGCTACACTTGAAGCCTTCCCTTTTGGAGTAGCCACGGTAGAAGATTAGCTCAGTCTCAGGAGTCCATCCCCAGCAGCAACCTAGGAAGATGATTCCTAAGCCTACTTGATGAGTACTAAAATATCTTGTCCTTTCCAGGTTCTTCTACTTACACTCAAAGGCCATCATTTAAATTGGCTTGATTTCTTGGAATTTTTCAACATATATCCCTTAATGTCTAGTGTTAATCTAGGGATATTCAATTGTACAGAGTATACTTTTTAAAGAGGGAAATAATCACTATTTTCTCTTCTCAGCTGGTAAACACAAGTGAAAACTTGAGCAAAAGTCGAAAGATTCTCCGTTCAATGTCCAGAAAGTAAGTTTTATTAAAGTCATGAAATTTCTCTTAACTCAATGGCTTTCAACCAAAAAGCTTAAAATAGTGACTTACAAAGGTCCTAATAAAGCACCTCAGCAGTTGACGCATAGTCCCCATATACTCAGTACCACCCAGCAGACCAGAATAAATACACTAAGGAATATGGTCTTGGATAATTAAATAGCTCAGGATAAAATCATTTGTTACAAGTATATACTGCTTTGACTTGGAGCAGTGAAAAATTTCTCCACTGAAAAGATTTAATTACAGCTGATGTTCTTTAGAGACGGCAACACATAGGAATAACAGCTTCCTATTCCTTGAAATATATTTGTATAATCTCGGCCGGGCACAGTGGTTCACACCTGTAATCCCAGAACCTTGGGAGGCCAAAGCGGGCAGATCACAAGGTCAGGAGTTCAAGACCAGCCTGGCCAAGATGGTGAAACCCATCTCTATTAAAAATACAAAAAAATTAGCTGGGCATGGTGACAGGCACCTGTAATCCCAGCTACTCGGGAGGCTGAGACAGAGAATTGCTTGAACCCAGGAGGCGGAGGTTGCAGTTAGCCAACATGGTACCACTGCACTCCAGCCTGGGGGACAAAGCGAGACTCCGTCTCAAAAAAAGAAAAAAAAAAGAAATATATTTGTAAAATCTTGATTAGAAAGCAGCTTTCACCTGCATAGTACTTGCTTTTGGCTCTGCTTGCCCTTCGTGGGAGTCAGCTCCTTTTCTGGAAGTTCTGTCTTGTAGGGAAGAAGTAGACTTTTAAAAATAAAACCCTGGGGAGTTGTCAGGGTTGGCGGGCAGTAACTGAGCTAAGATGCTGCAGAATCTGCTGGCACTGTCAGGTTGCCCAGAGGACCATGAGCATTGCTTCACGCAGGCATTTTGAAAATAAAGGTCCAGAAAACACAAGCTGTTTCAGGAGAAGAACAGAATTCCAGTGCATCTAAAGGGTGGTGGAGCTGATGACCTCCTGTATAGAGCCACCGTGATTCTCGATTAGTGAAACAGCATATGCCATGCATCAGCTGGCTGTGGTTTCATTTCCCAAGAAACAGGATTGACTTCAGTCATCACAGCAGTGACTTGATTCAGTTTCATTCAGCTCTCTATGGACTCCTAGTCTGATAAATAACTAAGTCCTCCTTTGAGGATCAAAATTTGAATTGTACTAACTGCCACCAATAAAGTAGTCTTTATCAAAAATAAAAACCAAAATCCTTGAGTGCTAACAGACAAATCCAGGGCAGAAATATTGCCACTGAGGTTGAAGTTGGGGGTAAGAGGGTATTGTACGTGACCTTGGGCACAGGTGGCCTAGCATGAAACAAAACTACAACCCACTCATGGAACTAGCAGGAGGGGTGGGATTTTCCTACAGTGACAAATTCCTTGTGGAATAGGGAGAAACCTAGAGTGAACATGAGAACTAGAGGTTGGATTCTTGGTGTAAACAACAGATAGTACAATTTTTAAGCTCCTATACTACCTTTATAACATATCTGTTTGGGTTGATAGGAGAGCAAAGGGAAAAACAGGGCAGAGGAAAGAAGTTTCCAAGGGATTGAAAGGTATTACCCAGGCTTCTAGTTACTTATCATAGGGCCGGATCCATCCTGAGCTGGATGTATATATGATTACTTTTTCTAGCTAACCCCTCTTTCTAGAAATGCTATTTTTAAAGGAAGTAACTACCATTTGGACACATTTCAGAATTCATTTTTATGCTTTGGTTTTTATTGTCTCAGTTTAACATTTCTGTGAGGTAGACAGCATTATCCCTAAATGACAGCTAAAGAACCTCGTGAGTACTTCCTGGTAAGTGGCTGTGTGATCAAACAAACAGCCTGAGAGTATCCAGCCGTGGTTCCAGGTCTAACCCCAAAATGTTTGGAAGGAAGGTTATCCAAACTTCTGACTACTCCCCACTTTGCTTCTCTTGGTAGAGTGACAACCAACAAGCTGCTGCTTTCCATTATCATCTTACTGGAGCTCGCCATCCTGGGAGGCCTGGTTTACTACAAATTCTTTCGCAACCATTGAACTTCTATAGGGAAGGGTTTGTGGACCAGAACTTTGACCCTGTGAATGCATGATGTTAGGGATGTGGATAGAATAAGCATACTGCTGCTGTGGGCTAACAGTTCAGGTATGCACTGGGTAGCCAAACTGTGGGAGGAGGGAGGAAAGATGGAAAACCACTTAAATGTGAAGGAACAGCAACAAGACCAGTATGATATACCAAGGTAATAAATGCTGTTTATGACTTCTTTAAATTTACATAGTACTATAGCATATTAATACCCTGTGAACTGCAAAAAGCCAAATACATTTACAGTAGTATTGGTCACCAAAATAGAGGGGAAACTTTACAATTTTGAGAATGTGTAAATGTTCTCATTAAGGCAGTATTGACCGAGACAACCATTTTGTATCTGTCTGTCCCCTCAATGCCTCATAATTCTGGAATGCCCGTTGTGAAACATGTTAGTGCATAGTATATCCTAAATTCTCACACGTGCTTGATTTTCTGATTCATCTGGTGAACTGGGAGTAGGAAGTTGGCCATAGACAATATGCCCTCCTTCTCTTGTCTGACCAAAACTTGAAGCAATCACATCCACTGCCAGGTTAGCTGTAGTCTTCGCCTCTTCCTCTGAGGTGGCCAACTGAGGATTGACTTCAACAAGATCCAGTGCCGACAGCAACCCTGGAAGAACAAAGTGTGACAAAACCTCAAATTCCCTTGCTACTACTCTCAGTGAGGGTCATCCCACTGGGACAGGGAGAACAAGCCAAGGTAAAAACAAGAGTCCCTTTTGTAGTAGAAAATACCTATTTTCAGGAAGCCCCTTGCACCTCATCCTCTTGGCCATGAATTTAAGTTAAAACACTGTTATGCTCCAGTAGATTAAAAGAAACCTTTAAGATAACTAAATAAACCATCCTTGTTCAACTAACATAATAGGCATAATTGTCAGGCCTTCTGGAAAAGGAAAAGGCTTGGTGTTGGGTGGGGGAGGTTTTCATCCTGCTTGTTGGCAAAATGTATACCATCTCCAGTATGACTAGGAACCTTCCAGATGCCTGCCTGGAAATGAATCAAGTATGAAGGCAGAGGAAATCTCCCACTTTCACTAGCTAAACTCCATTCCCACTTTTGAACTCTAATGTGTTTTCTGTATCTGTTAGAGCACCACACCATATGCGCTGAAATGTAGTTATTACTGCAAGCTTCATTCTCACCCCTGCAGGCCTGAGCTCTGGAGGCAGGTTCCACATCTAACACATCTTTTGTCTCCCAGCAGACTGACCCAGTATCTTCTACTTGATCAAGAGAAGATTCAGCCATATGTTAGTTATTTTATTTGGACTCCAGTTACTTTCTGTTAAGGTTTGAGAACTTCTGTCAAAGTTCTCAGTACTGTTCCTTTGGCCTGGAGCAAGTGGAAGGGAAGCTTAAACCAGAAGAACCTATCCAGACCTGCTAACATGCTCACCCCTCTAAATGCCTCATTGCTCTGTAGAATTTAACTTTTTAGTTGGTTATTCTGGATGAAGCGTGATCTGAACAAGCTAGTATTCAGGAATACAAGTATCTGAGAATATTCAGGGTGGCCATAAAGTCTGGAAACACAGGCGAATGTACCTAATGGTTTATTGATATTACACTATAGTACATGATGTGCTTAATGCCATATGTCCATTCAGCATCTTCCCTTATTAGCAATGTGTAGTTGAGTGTATGGTGCCAAACTGCAACCAACAGGTATATTACTGTAGCATTTCCATCATTTCCTGCACATAGACCTGTGTTCCTGATTTGTCTCTTGATTTCCACTGACTAAACCTGCACCTTTAGCATATCCTAGAAGTGGTAATGAAGGTTTGCAGTATTAGAAATACATACATGACTTATGTTTCCAGACAATTGTCACCCTTTAAGCAAACTGCTTTAGGTATCCAGTTGACAGCATTTTAACAGTGCAGTGGCCCAGTCATGGCTAACTGCAAACTCAACCTCCCAAGTAGTTGGGACACCTGGCTAATTATTTTTTTTTAGAAACAGGGTCTCACTATGTTGCCCAGGCTGGTCTTGAACCCCTGGGGTCAAGTAATCCTCCTGCCTTGGCCTCCCAGAGTACTGGGATTATAGGTATGAACCACTGTGCCTAGCCCCATGAGTGTCTTTTGGAATAAAATATTGTAGCATGGGAACAAAGAGACAAGTCATGGCCGCTGCCACATATAAGTGCTAGAGGTTATAACCCCTGCTCTAAAGTGGTGTTTTTAGGAAGCAAAGCAGAGAATTGAACTCCCAGGTTCTCTGACCAATAACCTGAGGACCACTGGCAACATCTAAGATTGCAGATCTGAGAATTAGACCAGTACTACCTGCCTTTCTGTACTGCCTAAGGTTCTAGCAGGCTGTGGCACTAAGGAGACCATTTCTCAATGTCAGTTTCTATCCCATCTAGTCAGGGGTTCTCTATAGCCCTGAACCTTTCAATCTGAGGTCTCTATCCATACCTTAGTTCCATCACATGGTTACTGAAGCAGTATGATTTGGTAGTTCTTTAAATTTTGGAATGAAAGGTCATTTGAAGTAGCTTTAAAACCAGAAGCTTTCTGACAGAAATGGAAACTGTTTGCAAGCAAGTATGAGTTTTGGAAAAGTAGCCAGTCTTGTAGCCAGTCTTGATAACGTACAATTCATCTTAGTACTCTTTCCATCAATCATTCTCATCTAACTGTATCCCCCTTATTAGAGATCCTATCAGGCTCTAATACAAGACCTACCCTACATAAAGGACCCAAGATATTGTCCAATTTGCAGATTTCTTCAAGAGATCAGCTTTAACTCCAAATTCACAACTCCCAGTGAACCAACCTCTTAGAGTGTAAATTACAGTCTTGGTCTTGCCTTCTTATCTTAATCTGCCTTTAGATAACTCAGACACAAAGAACTGCATCAGTTTGACAATTTATTCTTGTATTTAGTTGTTTAAATATACAATTTTTTACTCATTATCGCCTTAGTGTAATTTGGCAAGAGCCATGTCCAAGCATGACTCTAAAGTAGTCCTTTTTTATTAGCATGGCCATATAATTTTTAGCTACAAAAGTTCAAGCAAAAACAAACTCTGCAATGATGTGGAATATCAGAAAGATCCTTTGCAGGCAAGAGACTCTAGCATATTTACCTATTTTGTTAACAGGCTGCAGACCTGGTTGCTACATACCTGTATTGTGTATTTCCTCAGCAATATACATGCCTTCTCGATAGGTTAGTCCCCCTACAACAGGAGTTCCTGTGGCTGGAGCTAGTGTAGGGTCAAATGCATCAATATCAAAACTCAGATGGATTGGTCTTTGTCTCCTAGAAAGGAAGAAGATAAAATAATATTTAACTGGTTGTGCTTAGACACTCATCCTTCTCATGGTTGCAACTCCTTGATTTTGCTATTTGTCCTGGTACTTTGTTAATAAAGCTGTTAATACATTTCCAGGCTTTCTATTCTTGGAAGTTACTGAGATTGGCAATGTTAACTTCCTACCTACCACTTCATGATACTGCCATTTGTTCTGCATGCCTCAGACAGACTAATGTATATATTTCTGCCTTACCCTGGGTATTAGAACCTCTTACACTAATAACTGTCAATAGAGGGATTTCTTCATTTCTAGATGAGATTGGGCTCTGATACAGTCTAATTTAAATTGGCTTGATGTAGGTTATGGCTGCTCTTATTCTCTGAACCTAACAGCAGCTGAAGTGAACTCTAATTTTAGGTCTGCAGTTTTAACATCTTCCATTTCTAACTTCATTAGCCCCAGTGTCCAAAGGCTGAAGCTAACAACTAAGTTTCTTAACAGCTTACGAAATGACATACTACCAGATAACAATTCCAACATTAATCACCCAGAAGTAAATACTTGGTATTGGGAAAATGCTCTTAAAACTGCCGTTTGATTAGTATTCATCTGCCATCTTTCTACACTGCCAAGACTTGCTTAACATAAAACTCATATGAAACAATCGTGAGACTGGGAAGAATGGGACAGTTGAAACAATAAATCCTTGTCATCTCAGAATATAAGCATTAAAGATGGAGATCAAGAAAAAATCATGAGACATAAGATCTAGGCAATGATTTAGAGGAAGCCTCCTCCCAAAAACCCCAGAGGAAGAATATGACCTGTGTTTCATATTTTGCCTTTCTGAACTATTTAAAATTATGTGTATGTTTTTGCTTTTTATTTTAAAAGTAAAGCTGCTGTCCTCAAGAAACAGGCTAAAGTGTGTTGCCCACTGGGGGTTTGCCCTGACATCAGTTATAGTTACTTACTTGCCAATCAGCAGATCAAATGTTTGTTCCATGACCTTCTGGATACCAAGTCGATCAATATCTCTCATGGAAAAATACTGGATATCATAGTTCTTTAAAATAAAACTGTGATGAGATATAAAGGAAGGAGTCCTTAGTTTAAAGAGCATTTTTAATAAATGCATATTTGGGGGAGGGGGTGGGTTTGTTGTAGTGACCTACAATAGACCAAGTCGAGCATCAGCGTTTCAAATGGAACATAATTGGCTAGGACGGGCCCTAAACTTCAGCCATGCATCAACTTACTGTTCAGGAGGGTCCACGTCTCTTAGACCAATATACACAATACTTGGGGAAGAGATACAAGGTTTGATCCAGGAAAATCCTGGTAGTTGTGGTACCTATGAAAGGGAGGAATAGACAGGATTAATCAAGAATTCTTAGTCTCACCAAGATCATCACCATGTGCCTCCCTGGGTATGCAATCTACTTTCTTCTGCCACCCACAGGGTAAGTTCAGAGCAACACAGGACACACTCCTCGGGGAAGGAGAAGTGATACAAGGTGGGAATGTTTCAGAAGGGCAGCTGAGGAACAGTAGTGCTTTCTCACGAAGAATAAAATCTCTAAGGTTGTCTTGGTTTCTCATTAACTTACCTAGTAGCAGGAATACTGATTAGCCCTTTTCTATCCCATTGCACATTACTGACTTGTTTACAGATTGGTTCTTGAAGCATAACCTGGTTGCCATCTCAAGTTGGCCAACAGCCGACACAGGACTTCTGCCCGGTGAATAATCTTTGTAGTGTCCTGGTTTGACTTGGTCTCTCACTGAGGGGAGGGATATACAGATTCTAGTCTGTGCCTAACAGGGACTCCCATATCTTCTGAGCTGCTCAGGAAAATGTTACCCAGAGGTCATCATGGTTTTATTTGTCTTCTAGATCAGTGTGTCTGAGAATATGGCCTGGGAGCCTCTAACCAAGAAGTCTTCAGGCTATGGGTATACCAGTCGCTATAGTTACTACCCCTCCTTGCTTTCTTGCAAGGTTATGAGCCCCCCCCCCCCCCAAAGAACAGGGACCATGTCCTAGTCTTTATACCCCTAGCATCTGGCAGACTGCCTGGTCCATAATAGTGATGAACAAATGAAGGAGTGGTAATCCACACTCAACCCCACCCTTCACCACAATCTTAGTGAACTAGACCAACCCCAGCAAAACCCTGCAAGCATTCACCTTTTCATTTCGGCCCACTGACCTTGTCCTGTAGTTCTCTGAGGAGAAATGAAACTGGCTGTCCATGGAGATTTCCTGATGAAGTGGTAAGGGGTGTGTTGATGTCAGCATGGGCATCAACCCAGACAACGCAAAGGTCTGGGCAGTGTCGGGCATGGCCGCTAATGGTACCAATTGCCAGGCTGCAAAGAACAAATATAATCTTGAAGGCCCTCTGCTTGGCAAACATGACCAATAACAAATGTCCTCAGCCAAAAAAACTTATACTCTCTGCACAGGGCAAACCAGGGCCTAGATGGAGGCTGGGTTTGGGTGAAGCAAGACCTGTAGTTGTAGTTCCCAAAGATTAACTTTGAGTGATTTAGACAGGAAGAAAAAATATAAAGCCCTAGAGATCCCAAGCTGGTGACTGGCTACCCTGCAGTGTGACAGATGTCACTGCTGTCTGCAAATCCACGTAATTTTATCCATTAGCCCTGGCTCAAAAAAGAACCTCAAATATTTGTTCAATGAATGAAATCAAGTTAAGCCAGACAAGATGGTTTACACCTGTAATCCTAGCTACTCAGCTGAGGTGAGAGGATCACATGAGCCCAGGAGTTCAAGACCAGCCTGGGCAACATAGTGACACCCTGTCTCCAAAAGTGAAAAAAAAAGAAAATAAATCTTGGTAAATGATATGGTCTACGGGTAACAACTCACCAAACTGAAAGAAAAGCTCTTGGAGACGTTAACAGGAAAAACCAATTAAAGACCTCATTTAGACCACTAAGTAAAAAGATTTATTGCATGTTACCTTATATATATTGGCATGGCATTCAATTTTTTTTTTTTTTTTTGAGACAGAGTCTTGCTGTGTTGCCCAGGCTGGAGTGCAGTGGTGCAGTCTCGTCACTACAACCTCCACCTCCTGGGTTCAAGCTATTTTCCTGCCTCAGCTTCGTGAGTAACTGGGATTACAGGCACATGCCACCACACCTGGCTAATTTTTTGTATTTTTAGTAGAGATGGGGTTTCAACATGTTGGCCAGGCTGGTCTTGAACTCCTGACCTCAAGTGATCCACCCAGCTGGGCAGTGTCAGGCATGGCCACTAATGGTACCAATTGCCAGGCTGCAAAGAACAAATATAATCCAAAGTGCTAGGATTACAGGCTTGAACCACCATGCCCGGCCTCAAATATTCTTAAAGTGTTTTTCTGTTTTTGCCTTTCCTTGTCCTTGGGCTCTGCTTAAATTAGCCAACTGTCCTGTCTCAATTCTAAGAATACACCTGATGAAATAAATGTGGGAGAACTTCCCAGTAACCAAGGAATTTGACATACATGGGAAATGCAGCTTAAGCATCTTAGGACTGCAACCATCCTTCTTGGTCAATATAGCATGAGACAGCTATTCTAGGCTCCATGTCCCACACTGGTTGGGTCTTTTGAGGAATAGCATGGTCTAGTGAAAAGGCAGTGGATTAAGTCAGAATACTAGAGTTTTAGTCCAGGAAGAGCTGTGTGACTGAAGACAAAGCATCTAATTTCTTCAGACTTCAGTTTCCTTTTCTATGAGATAGGGATAATAATAATACTTGACCTGTGTAAACCAGAGTTGCTTTGATGATTAAGGTAGTAATATATGTTATACCACATAAAAGGAGCAGTGACCTAAAAATGCCTCTTCTTGAAAATGTTCAACAGCTATTCAAGTTATGCACTCATCCCTTCCTCTGTAGAATTTCAGATTGCCTAGGTTTTAACATTGAGCCGGTAATCAGTAACATGGCTGCAATACAGATAGCCACAAGAAAAGAAAACAAGATCTCTGGTAATCACATTGATCAGTGGTCCCCAAACAGTGAGACTTGACCAGAAGTCAGACCGGAAGACGACTAAATTTCCAGAGACCACACTGAGAAAGGAGGCAGGAGACTTGCCCACTGGTTACTTCAATTGAATGGCCTTGTCATCTCAGTAGAGAACCTAGGTGTGACCATTTTCTTCAACCTGAGTCTTTTTTTTTTTTTTCCTCCCAAGGAGGAATCTGCCTGCTTCTCCAGATGTAACAAAGATTTCATTTCTGTTCAGTGATCTGAAAAGCTCTCTCAGCACCTCAGGGAAAATAATCACCAGAAGAGTCACACTGGATTTGAATTCCAGCTCTCTTTCCTGGTTCTAGACCTTGCATAAGTTTTCTTTCTTTCTTATTTATTTATTTTTAAGAGAACTGATCTCACTGTGTTGCCCAGACTGGCCTCAAACTCCTGGGCTCAAGGGATCCTCCCACCTCACCCTCCTGAGTAGCTGGGCCTGCGGGCGTGCACCACTGTGCCCACCTTGGATAAGTTCTCATATGTCTGTCCCTACATGCTTCCAGCAGTAAATGATAAAACCGTATCTACCACATAGCATTGTTAGCAGGATGAACTGAGAATATGTATGGAGTGCTCAATATTCCTAGTACTTCAGTGCCTTTTTCCTACCAAAGACCTTCATTGCTTAGTTCAAATCACATTCCCTTGTGAAATCTATTTTAGTCCAGATTGATCTTTCTCCTTTGAAATTCTGTAGAATTCAATATTGTTGTTTTATTCCATGTATATTTATTTCATCTAGGCCTTAATATATCACAAATTTCCTACAATCTGTAGCACTGCTGAGAAAATATCAGAACAGTGCTCAATCAAGTACATGCAGATTCAGGAGGAGACAGGATCAAAGGACTGATTGCATGAGTCACTAGGGTCCATATTGTGGAGGCAGAAAATGTATGCATGGCTGGTCACAATGGCTCACACCTGTAATTCCAGCACTTTGGAAGGCCTTGGTGGAAGGATCGCTTGAGCTCAGGAGTTCAAGACCAGTTTGGGCAACATGGCCAAACCCCCTCTCCACAAGAAATACAAAAATGAGCCAGGCATGGTGGTGTGCACCTGTAGTCCCAGCTACTTGGGAGGCTGAGGTAGGAAGATGGCTTGAGCCCAGGAGGTGGAGGTTGCAGTAAGCCGAGATCATGCCACTGTACTCCAGCCTGGGAGACAGAGCCAGACCCTGTCTCAAGAAAAGAAAGGAAAGAAAGAGAGAAAGAGAGAGAGAGAGAAGGAAGGAAGGAAGAAAAGAAAGGAAGAAAGAAAGAAAGAAAGGAAAGAGAGA
>NW_012116265.1:26734224-26737472 GCF_000951035.1 Colobus angolensis palliatus
AGGAAGGAAGGAAAGGAAGGAAGGAAAGGAAGGAAGGGAAGGAAGGAAGGAAAAGAAAGAGAAAATGTAATAACATGCCAAAGGGGATTTCTAACAGTTCTGTTAGCAGAAATGCTAACAAAAACTCTCAAATTCAGCCTATCAATGGATCTTTCTAATTCTCCAAAGTCAAAAGATAGTGTCTCAAGAAAGCTTCCCAGGAGACAAACATGTAACACAGTGCCTAGGAACCTTGCCTAGGCACATGAACCTCTGAACTTGCTGTGTCTGAATGTACATGTTCTTACTGTACAATGTGTCATACAAAGAAAGCCACGGTGCCCCTTCAGCAGCTCAGGATCTTAGACATTTAAATGCTGTTTATTTTAATATCTACCCTCAAAATTCTGTAGAGTATTTTTCTCCAGATGAGGAAACAGGTAAAGAAGCTAAGTGATGAGCCCAAAGCACCATGTAATCCAGCCCCTCACCACCCCTGGCTCCCAGCTTACCTGTGGTCTCCTCCCAGTGTGACACAGCTGTAGCCATCTGACACAGCTCTGCTAACCACCTCAGCCAGTTCCTGGTTGGCAAGACCCACTGAGCGCGGATTCACTATCAGGTTGTTGTAGAGATCATCTTTGGGGACTGGAGTAAAACTCAAGTCTCCAAAGTCTTTTAGGTGGCAGCCTGGAAACAAATGAGGGATGGCAAGATGAATTTTCTGTGCTATCTCCAACTCTTACTAGCCTAGGCCACAATGATAATATGTGACAAAGTACACATCATAATCATTTTGTCACAGCAAAATTTAAATGTCAAATGATTGTGGGAATATTATCTTGATCCTATTATGAATAGTTTCGCAGATGTTGGAAACTGGAACTAAGAGATGTCAATTGACTTAACCCAGCAATAAAAAAATGGTGAACAATTAGACCTCAGATATCCCAGAGTGATAGAGTAGAAGTAAAATATCAAAAAGAACCAACAATTTTAAAGAAAATTAAGAACCAACAATTTTAAAGGAAATTAAGTACTACTAATTTAGCAAAAATACACAGAGATTCTTTTTTTTTTTTTTTTTAACTTTCTTTTTGTAGAAATGAGGTCTTGCTATGTTGCCCAAGCTGGTCTCGAACTTCTGACCTCAACTGATCCTCCCAGCTCATCCTCCCAAAGTGCTGGGATTATGGGCATGAGGCACCATGCCTGTCCAAGAAATTCACATATTACAATCTTTTATAAATAAAAGGCCAATCTGAAACATTCTAAAAGAAATATCTAACATTTATTGATTATTTACAAGATCCCAGGCATTGTTCTAACTGCTCAACATAAATTCTTATTTAAGATTCAGAACAATTCTGTGAGACAACTAAAATGTGTCTATTCTGTGGATGAGGAAACTGAAGCCAAAGAGAAGTAACCACCCAAGTTACACAGCTGTTAAGTGCCATCAGGATCCGAATCTAGGCCATCTGGCTCCAAAGTTTGTACAGGTTGAGTACCCGTTATCCAAAGGGTTGGGACCAGAAGTGTTTTAGACTTTTTGTTTTATTTTTTCAGATTTTGGAATATTTGCATTATGTATATTGAGAAATCTTAGGGATGGAACTCAAGTCTAAACACAAAACTGGTGTTTCATACACACTTTATACACATAACCTGAAGGTAATTTTATATATTTTAAATCATTTTATGCATGAAACAAAGTTTGTGCACACTGAACCATCAGAAAACGAAGGTGTCACTATCACAGCCACCCATGTGGACAATCTGATTGTTTGGCATCACCATCTTCCTGACTGTGAATTTATATGCTACTGATAGGCAGTGATTTTCTTGCTTTTTCACACATAGGTACTTAACAGCAGAAAATGTGACATGCCATTAATACAGTGTGTTCAGGGTAACTTGTAATGTCATTTGGTGCTCAAAAAGTGTCAGATTTTGGAAGACTTCCGATTTTGGATTTCTGTATTAGGGATGCTCAACCTCTATCCTTTACTATGCAATTTGTCTCCTAAGGAATTCCTCATGAGTCCAGCACTTTAAGAACTAGTGCTATATTCTCACAGCTTTGAATATTTTCCCACCTAAGTTGGATGCTACATTTAGGGTGAGGACTAAATAATCTGACTCCATCAAACAGGGATCTGAACTATCAGAGAACAGAACATTGACATAGATTGTATTCTTAGGGTCCCGGTATTGGTGGGGAAGGGGCAGTAACAATGTAGACATGGCATATCTTAATATTGGCAGAGATTTGTGTTAAAGGTTTGGATTAAGAGCAGCATAGACTCATCATGAATTTAAATTATAATTTTGAGCTTTACCTCTTGAACCCAAACTCGATCCAAAGCCAAAATTCTGAGGATATATAAAAATAAAAAATGACCATAACAAATACCCATGAGGCCAACCAAGGCTACCAAGAGATATTGGAAACAAGACAGAAAACTTTATCCTATTCTTTTTTTCCTCCCCAGCCCTTGTGTCACCCAGACCTATTCTTAAAGGTAAGATACACCTACAGCAAGAATTCTGTATTTATCTTTTGGCCTTTACACTTTAAGGAATAGTCATATAAAAGGCCCTGACCTGGAGATCCAGACAACTAGATAAAAAGGTAGCGGGGGCAGGGGTAGGAGGAGAAAAATATGACAACAGGCCAAAGACATTGTGAACCAAGAGAAAAATGTGAACCAAATAAAACATCTATAAAAATCTTTTATTAAAAAAAAGACAAAAAGGTATGAGTAAAGTCATTATGGACTTCAAATCTCAAAATATGGAGAGGATACTTTAGACTTAAGAGAATGAAAGTTTTAATTAACCTTCAAGTCAATATCAAGTCTTTACTCTGTTGACAACTCAATCCTGGACTTCACAGACCTTTTTTTTTGGTTTGGTTTTTGAGACAAAGTCTTGCACTGTCACTCAGGCTGGAGTGCAGTGGCACAATCTTGGCTCACTGCAATCTCCACCTCCTGGGTTCAAGCAATTCTCCTGCCTCAGCCTCCTGAGTAGCTGGGATTACAGGTGTGTGCCGCCATGCCCGGTAAATTTGTGTTTGTATTTTTAGTAGAGACAGGGTTTTGCCATGTTGGCCAGACTGGTCTCCAAGTTCTGACCTCAAGTGATCCGCCTGCCTCAGCCTCCCAAAGTGCTGGGATTACAGGCATGAGCCACCACGCCCAGCCTACTGCACAGATCTTGGACAATTCCTGGATGTTTCTACTTTCTTTTTTTTTTTTTTTTTT